>NC_080723.1:6232500-6532500 GCF_019097595.1 Hemibagrus wyckioides | reverse complement strand
TTTATAAGCACAGTGATTAGAAAATACAGATTGCTAAAGAACTTTAGAACGTAAGAATCTTACGGCATAAAAACATGGTTGCTATGGAAACTACGTTTCCCAGTACGCTCACCTTCACAGCCACCTGAATGCACACACCTGGATTCATCTACTGGTCATCTACACACTATATAAACACACACACGAAACAGTTACTTGCCCCAAAGTAATGCTAAAATGTATTCGCCTGCCAATACCCAACCTTTGTTTATTGCTCACATTATTCTGGTTTCCCCTTGTTTATTCCAAGTTTTAAATCGTCTCGTTTGTGTTGTATGATGGTCGCCTGAACCCCTGCTTTTCCCTCGTTTTCAACTCTAACATTTTGGATTATCTGCTGAACTAATAAACATCACCTGCACTGTGTAACTGTCTCAGCTGCTAATGCACATTTAATGACAATTCAGGTCCAATTCAAAACATTCGCATAGCGATTTTAACAATGGACATTGTCACGAAGCAGCTTTACAGGAATATAAATATACTGAATAAAAATAATACATTTTAAATTTATATTTATCTCTAATCTGCAAGCCAGAGGTGAGGTAGTGAGGAAAAACTCCATAGGGCACTATGAGGAAGAAACCTTGAGAGGAACCAGACTCAAAAGGGAACCTATCCTGATCTGGGTGACACTGGAGAGTGTGATTATAAATCAGTTCCCTTCTATAACTGTACACTATACAGTCAGGTGCAGTTGTGTAACTTTTCTATCCCGCTTATAAGCATGAGCATCATTGTAATTTCTGAAGTTCTAACATAAATTCTGCCCTGCCGAAGCCATCAAATGTTCAATGATGGAAACAGTGCAAACTGACCAACTCCGGTCTCCCAGTGGAACTATAGACAGCAGTCTTATGAATCTCCATGATACATGTTACATAATGAATATGTATGTGTTCAAAGAAAATATAATAATAGTTGAATCATTTTAACTATTAGAAATATTTATCTCTTCAAAAAAAAAAAAAATAGCTGAAGATCTGCCACAAGTACCAGTAGTCTTTGAAATGTTCCTTAACAGCAGGCTGAGTAGGTGTACATGTGTTTATTAATTTTTTGGTATTATATTTATTAATAATTAGGAAAAGCTATAGTTATGTAATGGCTTTCTTTCATTGTATGGACATTCCTGTGGTCACACCCTTTGTGGAGGTTGAGCCACTGCTCCAGTTTCTGAGAGAGATTCTCAGTGATGTCTTGTCCATAGGGACAGGTGAGGCAGAACACATCCATTCATCAGATGTTCCATGAACATTAAGGTCCTCATTCACAACTTTATATGTGTAATGTCTTTGAGATAATGACCTATTTTGAGTGTCTAATCATTGTGTCTAATGATGTTGCTAATCGACAAATGAAAGCTGATCCATTGATTTGCTTGTCTCTCTCTACCAGGGGAGTTCAATCTTTTCCGGAAAGGGCCTGCAGGTTTTCAATCAAGCAAGAGCCACACCTGATTCTACCTGTTTAATCAGTTGATCTTGGCTTTCAATAGACTCAATAGGTGTGTCTTCTGTTTGGGTATAATGAAAACCTGCACCCACACCGGCCCTTTCCGGATAAG
The DNA here is from genome assembly GCF_019097595.1 of Hemibagrus wyckioides. NCBI lineage: Eukaryota > Metazoa > Chordata > Actinopteri > Siluriformes > Bagridae > Hemibagrus > Hemibagrus wyckioides. Next base: position 6,530,894 of record NC_080723.1, on the reverse strand, counting down.
ATTTGAACTCCCCTGGTCTTGATGTTTCATCATTTGATTCCCGACCTATTATTGCACCTAGTGGTCAAAACTGGGAACTGCATGAAGCAATAATAGAGGCCCATTGGTGCAGGAATCAGGCTGCTCCATACTCAGGGGTGGAGCAGGAGGCAGGGCCGTTAAAGAGGTTGCCAGATTATTCTCTTTAGCAGAGGAGATCTTGGTTTATGACAGGAAAAGGATTATGGAGTTGAAAAAGTCCATGTTTTGTTTTGTTTTTTCATCTCAGCTGTGTTTAAATCTTTCTTATGACACTGTTATAGGTAATGATCAGTGGTGGCCAGTCAATAGGGGGCGCTGGGGCACCGCCCCCTTAAAATTAGCCAGAGAAGAATGCTACTTTAACACAATAATTATATATTTAGTCATACTATTCCACTGTTAGTCATATTATCATTTATTTAAAATTAAAAAATCAAAACTGTATTTCCATCATGTGTGTGTGTGTGTGTGTATTGTGTGTTGTAACTGTTGTTGATGTGACTTGAGCCTGAGCTGTAATTGGCTTGTTTCAAATTTCCCTTGGGGCGCAGCACTCTGCGCCCCGAACTCGTCCACTTTTATTGTTAGTGAATCAATATTTTTTTAATTCTTTGGCCTCATGTGATTCTCAGTGAGTCTCATTACCGCTCAGCAGATGGTCAGTTAACGGGCAGCTACTGATTAATGTGGAAGCAAGCAAAATATCTTGAGATGAAAGAAAATCCGGTTCTATCTTTACAAAAATACCCTTTCACAAGGCGTTTGGATAAAGAAAAGAAATGAATCAAGGAGCTTGGAGCAGATCGACCCAATTTGCAAATTCAGCAGCAGTCAAGTTGGTGCTTTTCCAGCACTTCTTATTGAAGGCATCGGCCATTCTGTCAGTGGAAAAGAGACTGGTGACTGAGATGACTGACTTTAACCAGAAGGTCATTGAGAAATTTGCAAGCCAGAAAGAAAGGATGCCTGTGATTAGGCAACTTTCCAGTGTGTGTGTGTGTGTGTGTGTCTGTGTATGTGTGTGTGTGTGTGTGTGTATGTGTGTGTTTAATGATTACCTTCATTACTGATAATAAACCCACATTTAACTCGAATTCATAGTACATTTTCAATAATTTATTAAAAATTTTCAATAATTTATCTTAGCAGTAGTGATACAAAATCACCTGATAAATGGTTATTTACAGTCCTGCATTACTAACAGTTTGATTTTAAGTTTGTTTGCACCCCCTCTAGCTGCCACTGGTAATTATTTTTCTTTTATTAAATTTACTTTATCTCCTCAAACTAGTTGTCCGACCCCTATTCCCCCCAGTTCTTTCTTAGTGGTTGGCTCCAGTCTTCCCCGTTCCCTACTGAACATTTGACCTCAGGCTAATGTCCCTGCTGCTTAGAGTGATGAAAACAGCTTATTCCTGTCCCTCCCCATTAGTCTGAGTAAAACAATACTTGAAAAAAAAAATCCTGCCTCGCTCCTCAGTCTCCACACACCCACCAGGGACAGAGTTCTCGTTATGCAGCCAACACCCGAACCGGCGCGCCAGGGGACCAGCAGAGGCACGTGCCCCTGGAGTCGTAAGATGCGACAAGTAGCAGCAGCTGTTTTGGAAGGGTCAGCTCAGTGGAGCCTGGCTAGGGTTAGAGTGACCTCGGGCTAGGGGGTGGGTTTGGGGAGGAATCAAGCTGCCCTTCTCCTGATGAAGGTTTGCACAGCTGTGGGGAAGAGATCCATCCCCTGTGTGCTCGGCGGCCCTCTGAAGCCGACTCTAAGCCTCGTAGATGAAGAGAAAGACTCTGCCATCATGCAGCCTTGAGAAAATAAAAGTTTAAGCTCTGCACTTCTCTTTGCTGTATTCCTGTCATTTTCTCCAAGCAGAGATTTAACTGAGGAGTAGAGCAGGGTCAAGGTGCCAGGTGTTAAGTTTCTGTTTTTTATTTCCCCCCCTAGTCAGGACTAAAATGGGTTTTACTTTACATTTCATCCTGTGTGTTTGCCAGGAAAGTTGCTGCTTAAAAAAATCCATCATGGTTGTGTTATTGACCTCCTCCATAGAGTGATATTTCCAGATACATACTATTGAAATCCACTGCCATTGAGATCTCCAGCATGCTGTGTGTTTTTCCATCAAAAATGAGCAGCACCTGGTTAAAGGATTGTTCGAGTATGAAATGCATGTGCTATTTTTCTCTGCCTTTCCCCAAGCTTGATTATGACTCGTGCGAGCTGGGAGTGAATGGTGAATAAGGAGAAAGCTGCCAAGGCAGGCCCCATTATCTTGTAAGTCTCCCAGGTGTATGTGATTGATATGTGATGGCATGTGTCTGATGGGACTTTCTATTTTTCTGTCTGATATTTGCTGATTAAATTGGATCAGTCAGTCTGCTCTTATTAAGTCTTAAAAAATACTCTTTGTTCATACAGTAGAAGAAAATCTCTGTGAGTCTGATGGATAGAGAAACTAACATAATCTGCAGAGTGGCTTAACCAGGGTTGCAGTTTGATGACATGTCAGTATTTTGTGCCCAAATATGTGCAACATTTTACCGATCATATGACATATTATTAAAGATTACACTGAAACCCACACCAGATAGTCCTCAACTTGCAGCTATTTGGGTCTCAGAATTACACAGAGTGTAATGTGTTAGAGGGAATCCAATTTTATGAATGGGTATTTTTTTTGTACGAAGAGAAGCAAAATAGCCAGAACATTGAAGAGTACATGGAAGGAGTGGGATTGTGGGATACTTTTAATGCCGCAGGTTTTATTTGCAGAAATCACCATGAGGCTTTTGACATGCTCCCAGACAGAACTGAATGATGGCCCCTGAGACCACAGAACCAGAGAAATATATTTTCCACCCCAAGGCTCTACATGTGTGACAAAGATTCATGTTGCAAGCCACTGGTATTTGACTTTTGATTATGATCTTTCCTGTGTCATGTGTTCGTATGTCTGGTCATGATTTTGGCTGGTAGATTTACATCATCACCTCCTCTTTGATTCCTACTAAATGTCCCTAAAATTTGAGAAGCAGTAAATCTTGCCTTCTTTTACTGGGCAACTATCAGGCAGCCATTTATTAGAGGATAGTTATACTTGGTGACTTTTGCATTACGTTACATTGTAATGGATCAGTAAAAAAAAAAAAAAGCCTTCAGCTCATAGGAAAACAAGAGAGTTTACTGAGTGGTTTGCACATTTGCCTCACACCCGTGACCCGTGTGGGTGGAGTTTCCATGTTCTCCTCATGCTGCAGGGGTTTCCTCTGGGTACTCTGGTATCCACCCCCAGTCTAAAGACATTCTGTGTAGAATGGTTTTCATCTCTAAATTGTCCTTAGTGTGTGAATGGTTGTGATTGTGCGCCCTGCAATAGGTTGTCTCCCCATTCAGGATGTCCACTGACTTATGTCCCGAGTCCCCGAGGACAAACTCCAGTCTCCCAGTGACCTGTGTAGTGCAAGCGCTTAAGAAAATCAGTTTTTTTCCCCGAATACTTAGAATCTTATCTTAAAGATTTGTCATTGTTGTTAGACAGTTCTGTTTTCTTTCAGTTCTGTTTATCACCTAGGCTGTTCCCCCAGTAATACTGTATATACTGTAGGCTAAACATGTAGGTTCTCATAGTAGTCTGGAAGATTATTTTGTTTTCATATGAAATAGGTTAAAGGATCAACATGAAGAAATGAATTTTGGGCGATTCATTTTTAATACAGTTTATTTGTATAGCGCTTTTTACGATGGACATTGTCTCAAAGCAGCTTTACAGGAGTATAGAAACATAGAAAAAATGATAAAGTTTAAAGTGAAGTTACTGTTTATACCTAAAATTTATCCCTAATGAGCAAGCCTGAGGTGACGGTGGCAAGGAAAAACTCCCTGAGATGATAAGAGGAAGAAACTTTTAGAGGAACCAGACTCAGAAAAGAACCTCATCCTCATTTGGGTGAGATTAGAATCTTTTTGAAATGCACCTGTAAAACCCTGTTGATTTTTTCTGCCTACATGTCATCTTCCCTTATGATCACACTCATCTACAATGTGCTACAGGGTACTCTGTCCTTTCTGAAGGGCTCATTCAAGATGATGCACTCATTTTTGTAACATTCAGTGCTCTAAAGCCAAAAACAATTTAGCCCAGAACTGAGTCAGTGTTTGGGGAAGTGATTTGGTTAGTTCTGGATGTTAATTTTGTAAATCATGCTTGAATAATTCACAGCATCTTTTGCTCCACTTGAACATTTCGCTCCACTTGAACATTTAAACAACCCCCTTAATTTCTACTCTTTAATGTGGCTAAGAGTATTTTGCATGCAGCATATGTTATTATCGAGTAAAATTACAGAGTATTAGCATAATGTTGTTTATCTTTAACTGAGAGATTGCCTGTGTTTGTGGAGGTTTTAGGTATCTGTTCATTAAAATTAGGTCTGTGTTCAGTTTGGCACGTCACAGTGTGTTAAGACAGTATGTAGTCTGTAGGATCTCATGATTAAAGAGTATGGCTAGTGTGTATACAATAAAATACTACTAGTCATTAGATAGTCTCGCCAGGCGTTAAATGGGGTATCGTTGTGTGTTTGTGTCAGACACCATGTCTGTGTGTGAGCCCATATCTCTTTCGACACAAAGACACACTTTTAGCATTCAAAGAGTACATAATAAGTTTACTCTCAGAGGGTAGAATTGGGGAAATTTTCATCTAACACACAGGAAGTGTGCAAATGCTAAATCTTGCTTTTCGTCAAACACCTCAGGCAGATTCTGTTATTACATTTTAGCCGTACACTTTTGGCCGTGCTTTCAAGGTTGTAAGATGTTGTAAGGGGTTAAATTGTTTCTTTATTAAGTCAGTATATCCTCTTACCATCATTTAACTTGCATGCTGATGTGCATTTGTAATGTATGCAGATAGACAGATAGATGGCCCTTCCACATCCCAAGCAGAATAAAATAATACAGTGTATAAAGGAGTCAAGGTGGCTGAATTATTCCCTATCAAAGTTTATTTTTAGTCAGTGTTATCCATTTAACCTCCTCTGTGTATATACACAATAGGAGAGAAACATCTGTATCATTTTAGTGCTCCAAATATTTGTATCAGTATATTTGTTTGGATTGAAATCTGCAGTAGACATGACCTCTACCAGATTTTTTTCTTTTAAATGAAAACTATGCCCCCGGAAAAACACTGAGAACTTCTGGAAAGAAAAAAACCCAGAGGAAAGTACCAGCACTGTCAGCATGGTCTGTGAATTCTGGCTCTGACAGTTTACTCTACTTCACTGTCACACACTTAAGCAGTTATTTTGTTTGTACATGTCTGCAATATTTTCGGATGAGTTTGGATGGTTTTATTTCCCAAAGTCTAAACTAGTTGCCTAATTTAATCCGCCGTGTCTGTGACGAGGCAGTTAGGATGTTCATGTTAATTTGTTTGTCTTACAAGATTCATACTAATGCCTATGTGTAATCAAAAACCTCTCTCGTATGTTTTTGGTTGTGTTTTACAGGATCCCTGGAATGGGATTTTGTCTTCAACAGTTGTTCTGTCTGGCAAGCTTTCTAAACAAATACTGCTTTTCCTACTCATATCTGTATTTACATTTTTATTTATTGTCACATTGTCTGTTCAGTGTGAATAATGCATTTGTATTTGATTTCATTTCATTCTTTTTACACAGACATAGCAGGGTAGCTTCAAGTCAGAATGTCCTCTGACATATAGGCAACCTCTGTCAAACCTTTATATGTTAAATGCACAAACATAATTGTTATGCTGTATAATAACCAGGCAATTTGTCTGTCACATGAATGCATAAAACCCTCCCTTTTCATTTTCATCTCTCATTCATGCCCCCCTCAAACCACACCCTCATAAAACCACCCCTGTGGCAAGGCCTAGCTCAGTCATCCTCTCGAAAATAGAAACTCCGCATACAGCCTTTTTAAAGACTTGAAAGCCCTACCTGTATTTATTTTCTGCAGGGCTCTATTTCAGCCATCCTAAGTAAACACTGGGACTAAAAGGGGACAGTGATCTGCCCAGTGACTGCTTTCTTTCATTGGGAAGTGGCTGCATGGGAGGCAGGACCAGGAGAAAGAAAAAGAGAGAGATAGGAGGGCAGGAAGTTTGGGCAGTGGTTGATGGGCACTAGATGTGTTTACCTACGATCTAAAAATGCACGTTTGCAGCAGGCCACAAGCACCTCTAAACTGAGGAGTGCCTCATGGGTGTTGGAGTGAATGCTGGCTGAGCAGAATGGAGCAGGTGGAGGGAGAGGACTATGTGTGCCACTAGCTGGTCTAGTCTGTGTTTTTGGACATTCATGGTCCAGCATTAAACTTAGGTCAGCCCATGTGCACAAAAAATGATGGATACTATGTGGGCTGAGTTACTAATACCAAATCAGCGCAGTTATAAATCAGGCATTGATTATTAGCTAGATGTTCCACATTTCTGCTACAGTCATGTACCTAGAAAATGCATGGAAATCATTTCAGATGAGAACAGGCAGCCACTGATGGCCAACTCTCCATTCACGGGTTCATTTTTTCTTTCTTGTTCTTTAATACAAACAGACAAGTGCAGATTGATTTAGAGAGTTCACAAGGAATTTCTCTGCTCAGTCCTAAAATCCAAAAATTTGGAAGCTAAAATTGCCTCAGAATAAACAGCGTCATACTTTTTTTCTTTTTTTACTTTTTTACCTTTAAAAGTGACATAGCAACCAACAAAATGCAACAAACAGAAAACAAATAGAAACATTTTAGGGGAATAAATGAAGAAGAAAGTATCTGTGGACCCTTTAACTAATATGTTGTTAAGGCACGATTTTTTCATTTCACAAAAATTGTGAGAGGATCTCCTGTACACGGCTCTCTTTAAGCCATTCCACAGGTATTTAATAGGATTGAGATCAGTGCTCTGACTGGACCATTCCTAGAGATTCTTGCTCTTCTTTTTCTTCTTCTTCTTCTTCTTCTTCTTCTTCTTTTAAATCTGGTTCTTTCTTTCTTTCTTGACTTGAATTTGTGATTTGGGTTGTTATCGTATTGGGAGCTTCGTTTGTTATCATACTGGTGTTTTGAGCTATGCATGATTCCCTCTATTTTCACTCCAGTCCCTGCTGAAGAAAAGCAGATCCACAGTATGATGCTGCCACCACCATGCTTTTTTGCTATATGGTTTTCTGTGGGTGAAAATCCATCTTGTTTTTTTTTGTGCCAAACATATCACTTAGAATTAGGCCTAAAACATTCTTTAATGGTCTCATTTTCACCGGTTCCTGGTGATGGCCTTCACAGTGTTTCATAGTACAAATAATGTTTTAGAAAAATCTCTCTGTGGACCACAGTTATATTTACAGCATTTGGCAGACGCCTTTTTTTAAATTAATAAAACTTATTTTATTTCTTTTTACCCCTAACAATTTTCTGTTTTTCATTTGAATTTTGTTTGTTGTTATGATCACATTAAAGGGGGATAAAGATGTTCTCTTTTTTTTACATCACAAAAACCTGCTGTTTTAACAGAGGTGTTGTAAAATTTTGGTATCCACTGTAGGTATTAGACTTTTCAGTGCAGGTGTTTAGCATTATAATCCAATCAGTCTCAAACCAGTCCTCAGAGTATAAACTCATTTGTGCTCAGTTATTGTTGTGTAAGTTGGGTAAGAGAAAAAATGTGGGCCATCTGGGTGACCCTGAGGACTGGTTTAAGAACCAGTGCTATAACCTGAAGACATTACAGTAGAGCTTTAGCCTAAAGATACATTAGATACAGTGTGTTTTTTATTCTAGGGTGTTTATAAGATCTTGGGTATAAGAAGAAAATGAAAAAAGCTTTGCTTTCTAGATTTGCTAAAGATCTAGAAAAGCTTAAATGGAGAATATAGAAAGGGATCTGTGTGTTACATGTTATTTTGTTCCCAAAATACCCTACTAATAGCTCATACTATGAATTCTGTATGAATTGTTAACCCTATCCTTACTCTTAGATGGCAGTAGCGTGATAAATCAGAGCCGTCTGCAGTCCCCTTTCTATCCTCCGTTGTGTCTTGGTGGGATGAAGCAGCTGGAGGGAGTCACTGAGTCTATAAAGACACCAGTGTTCACCATACAAGACAACACGGGCCGCTGAGATCCGCCTAAACACTCTCTACCAGCCTACATCTGTCCCCACACCCTCATGTTTATAGGACACTTGTGCTGCTCATGGTGCATGTGTGTGTAGGTGTATGCATGTGTGCACTGTGTTTGAAAGAGAGAGAGACAGAGAAACAGAGAGAGAGAGGGAGAGAGAGAGAGATGCACATCACCACATACTTGGAAAATATAACGTATAAATGTTTTAAACACAATCTGTAATGCTTAATTTTAACTTGCTGTGCTGCCCAACAAGCCGTCATTAATAGACCCATTGCCTGGTGAACACATTTCAAAAGTAACCACAGGACTGCCCAAATAAGGAATTTTCCAGAGGGCTGATGCACACACACACATACACACACACACACACACACACGCACGCACCTTCCCCCCTGCAGAGCTTATGAAAAGGGATTTGTGGCCACACCCTTGGGCGAGCACCAGAGACCAGTAAAGAAAAGACGCTCAGCTGCCTGCCTGCAGAACAAATGTTTAGAGGGCCAACTGGACGACTGTGTATGACAAGGAGCTTTGAGATTTATACACAAAGTGTCGCCTATGAGTCCTAATCTATCGAAATAGAATCGAAATAGAAACGATAACCTGAAAGTGGAGTGAAGGCATTCAAGATCAGTAGACCAGGAAAAAGGAAATAGTGGGTTTGAGCAACCTCAAGATAGATATAAATATGTCTACTTCAGCCGAGGAGCTTTCAAAAGGAAAAGCCTAGGTTTCCCTTTGATTGTCATAAGGCCTGTTCTTTCTCCTCTCCTGATTTTTAAATATGAAGAAATTGCTGTTGGCTTTCATGCAGCATACAACATGTGAAGTAACCCTTTGTTAACATGTCAAGTACAAACACAGTCTGTATGCAGTCCCTGTAAAATGAGGTCTCACAGATCACAGTTGTGGTTTCAAAGGAGAGAAGGGATAAAGTGAGCGTGTTTATGTGTGTGCATGTGCACGGTGGTGATTGTACCTTCAAGAGTGACTTAGAAACAAAAGCATCTTTGAGTCTTTGAGTGCGTACTCAGAGAGAGAGAGAGAGACAGAGAGAGAGAGAGAGAGAGAGAGAGAGAGAGAGAGAGAAGGGGATTAGAGTTTAGTGGCACGTGGCAAAGGCCTTGATTCTTATCATGTGCGTCAGGTGTTCACAGTCTATTTCCTGCTTGTCAGACGGCTTTCTTAGCTTAGTCAAATTCCACCATTCTTGCTCTGTTTTTTTCCTCCTGGTTTTTTATTCACTTCCCTGACTCGCTCTCTCTCTCTCTCTCTCTCTCTCTCTCTCCCCCCCCTTTTTCATATTCTCTTTACTCCTCTCTCCACGCTATGGTTTAAGCACAAAGAACATATTGTCTCTAGCAGTGTTAAACACAGTGTTTCGGTGAATCTGCTCTAGAGAAGCTGACCTTGGAGAATTCTGTGCTCGCTCTCTAGTTGTGTTGAGGCTCTGCAGTCACCTAAACTGCCAGAAACTCACCCAGGTTATCTCCTCATTTCTGATGTTCTTGTGTTGTTGAGTCAGGGAGCAGCCAAGCATTATTCTACACATAATGTACAGTGAGTAGAAGTAGGTATCCCTGGTGTATAGTAATCTCTATTCCAGCAGTGTAGAAAGTTTCAGTGTGGATTGTCTTGTACCTCTCACAATACTTATTGCTCTTTATATTCTTTCCCCCCTTTATTTCTATACCATAAACCCCAGACATGTTGTTAAATAATTCTTAGACTCAGTGCTCACTGAGATGTGATCAGCCTATTATAGAGAAATAAAGCCGTTAAAAGCATTTACAAATGTTTTCGAATAATGCCACTTAAATATAAGAATAATCTTAATAAATATATTAATAAATTCATTTATTAAAATAAATACATTTCTAAGCACAACATTACTAAATTAGACAAACAAAGACAAATGTTATACATGGGAAAAAATATTTAAAGCAGCGACATATTTGTTTTGTCTTTGTTTTGCTAGCAAAAGACCACTTTTTAGCCATTTTATAAAAAAAAAATTTCATTCCTTCATTAATAACAAGCCTTAAAAGATCTAACATATTTCTGAAATGATAAGATAGTCGTATTGACTCATCATTAAGCCGCATTGTTGCTTGACTAAGAGTAGTGATGCGATGTGAGCTCTATAATCCTTCTAAGTGGGAACAGAATTCACTGTCATGGACAGAGATCTAAATGATTTATTAACAGGATATTTTTCTTATCAGTGAGAGGTTTTCTTGGGATTTTTTTGTGAAATGTTTTTGGGTGGACCCAAAAAACGCGAGTCTCATACCAGATGTGTGAGAATTGGCGAACCTGGCTGAAACAGGCCTATGAAAAAATACACTGAACTCCTGAAGAGTAAGGAGCACTGAGGTCACTGTGTGCCATGAAGTCTCACTGATTATAATATACAATAATATGTTTATCAAAATCCTTGTTGCCAGTCAAATGAAGACGATATCCTGTGTATTAGGATTTTTGCATGAAGGACCTATATTTTAAATACACTAGCAGTGTTTCATTTAGCCAAGGAAAAGGTATAATTGAACAGAGAAATGCTTTTGTCATATATTATAAATCACATATTTATAATATACTGTTAATACTACAATTTAATTATTTTTATAATTTTTATTATTTTACAATTTAATTATTTTATTAATGTTAATTATTAAATTAAATTGGTCATTTTACAGTTAGATATCTTTAATTTCTCAGTGTGATATAAAGTCAATTAACCACAAATACATATTTCATGACTCTTTTCCCCCATATTAGCCTAGGTACTTGTTGTTCACCATGTTTAAGTTGTACACTTAATATGAGTACAGTGAGTGTTGTTCCTATAAGCGTAACACATTTTCCCTCTGAGTGTCATTAATTAATTAAAGCTCTCATGTAGTTCCATTAAGAGCTAAAAATGACCAGTTAATGAGTTCTACCAAAATTTAATCTTTATTTATTTTAGTGATTTAGTTCTTTAATTTATGTATTGTTTGGTCTTTGGCAAGAATTGCAAAAAAAACCACAGCGTATATCTACAGATTTGTGAGGAATTAAAGGAAAAAGCTACACGAAGTGTCTTATTAAGATATCGAGCTACCACAAGCCATCAGAGTGGTCTCAGTTACAGTGCAGATACAGACAAGTTTCTGGAACTGTATAAACACCATTCTCCCAAAAGTTCTTCTGTGTGGTCAGTGTGTTGTCTTTTACCATTGAACAGTTTGGAATCCACGAACCACACAGAATCTGGTTTCACTGTTATACTGAAGTGGTGCTGTGAACGTTTTAAACAGGGATGAGTATCAGCATGACTTGTTAGCAAGGCTTCAAAGCGTTACTATGGTTCATTGTGCTAGCAAACAAGGAAACAACAGTTAAACGGTAAACAAAAAACACAAACAAAGAACAGAGGGTGTGGTAGACAATTGTTTAAGAGGGCGTTTGTGTTGCGCTCGAGGACACAGGAAGGGAAAGCGTGTCGTGTGATTATGAACATGGACACTGTGTCTTTAACCACAACAGCTGTCTTGGAACCGTGAGTCAAGTGGACACAAATGGATAGCACAGGGACAGGGACAACACTAATCTCCGTGTTTGTATGCTAAACATGAACAGTGATATCCTCATAAATTTGCAAGTAAAACGGTCACAAGTATATACACACATAAATGTTTCAGTTTAATATGCGGTTTAGTTGTGTAGTGGTGAAAGGTAGGCCAAGCTGTGATGTGTGTGGTGGTGTAGACATGTCTGGGCCACTGTGTCCACAGTGCTTAGCATGTGTTGAGAACAGCTGAGGTGTCACCTGTCTTTGTATCATATGTTCCCAAACATTGAACGTGTCATAGCTTCAGTACGACCAGCCGTGCTGGCTCGCTTACACCACAACACGAGAAAGGTCCATTTCTTTCATACAAAAACAGAAATGTAGAGAGATGTAGCATGTGCCTTTACTAATTGCTGATAGTATCAGGCTAATTTTCCATGTTCGGGTTCTAATACGAGAGGGAGACAGCCACAGTTAATAGGAATGTAAATACAGCTCAGGCCACCGGGCACACATTTTAAGACGGAGTGAAAACCGTCTCTGAAACAACAGTGAAAGTTTGGAATGTTTATAGCCTTCTTGTGGTGGTGAAGTGTGGCTGGTTAGGCGTTTGTTCTATACCATATTTAATTTCCACATGTGATTCAAGCACAGTGAGTGTTTTTTTTTCTTTAGGCCTACAGGTTTACCGTCTAAGTGGCATTAATAAAGGTCTCATTTACTTTCATCAAAGCTCTTAACCAATCCTTCAGATCAGTTTCTTAAAAAAGAAAATCTTTAAATGTTATGCTCATGAAAATGTTCTTTCGCTTGGGTTGTAAGGGATCTTCATGGGTCACAGTACTTCTGCTTTTAGGACAGGAGGAATTTCTAATCTAGTCGAAGGCCGTGAGTCTGGAATGCTGATAATGCAGTAGATTATCAGTGACATGTTTATAATACAGATTTATACACCCCTTCAAGCAAGCAGGGAATGTTCTCCTGCTTTATGAACACATATTAATGTCAGTCTGTTTATTAATGGAGTCTGGTGTAATTTAGGACTTTTGGGGACTGCTATTTATTTTTTTGCAATTATTATTAAACACTGTTTTTGCATGTATGTCAGCAGTTTTCTGATAATAATACAATGTCATGTTTCATAAAGGAATCTGCTATTAATATGGGGTGGAGGACTGCGTAAATATATTGCTTGCATGAGGTATAAGTATAAAGTAAAGTAAACCTGGGTAAAATTAGGGAAGTAAATATATTTATTGTATATAATATACCTTTACTTTATAATTACAGAATTACAGAAGGCAAACAATGGACACACTACAGTAAAAGCATGTTAAATAAAGTAGATGTATACATTATTTAATACATAATAATAATAATAATAATAAGCTCTTGCTCCTGTGTTCTTTTATAGACTGCAGTCATTTACATCATGATCCTCCAGCATACATAATAATGGCGATTAAGTTCTTTAGCCACACTGAAAAAGATATTTATGTCTTATCTGACCAGAGATCCCGATTCCAATCAAAGTTCCAGTAGCGTCTAGTGAACAGGCGTTTACATTTGTGGTCAGATGAAGGAAAGGGCTTTCTTCTGGCAGACCTCGCAAATAATTTGTTGCCATTGAGGTGGCGTCTAATTGTAGATCCAGAGACTTGGTGACTCCAAAATACTGCTACTTTCTGTAAATCTCTATCTGTGATTCCTGGAGAAGTTGGTTTTTTTTTTGTTTTGTTTTGTTTTTTGCAATTGTAACCACCTTATTCATTGTGCATGAGAGCAAAATATAACTGTGTTCATTACAGCTCCGGTTGTTTTCTGTCTCACCTCTTGCCGTAACTGTAGACACGGCATTTTTTTTTTAGTGGTGTAGCTATTTTCATGGCATGATTTATGAACACCCGTTGGTCTCACCTAAGCTCATATTGTCCTCTGTCACCTTATATTTATGTGCCAGTGAAACAGGAAGTTATTCATGACTGCTCAAGAGTTCCTAAGTATTCGGGTAAAATGTAAAATATAAAGAGGAAGATGCCCCAATTACATAACAGAATTCATTAGAATTTCCTGGCCTATCAGTAAAAGTGACACATTTCCTTTTGGTTAAACACACAAAAAAATGTGTGTGTGTGTGTGTGTGTGTTGTAAAAATGTGGTAAAATAAGAAACACAGCTAAAAGGAAAACAATAATTCTGATAAAAATTTTAAGATTTTTTTTCCAGAATTAGAAGATGCCTACAACAGAAGAATAAGCGAATAATACAACTAAAATTTACATACAGAATATACAGTGGGTATATATTATTATATCATAGACCAGAGGTTGATTTCTATATGTAAAAGTACTTTTATATATGAATGGCTATAGATGTGAAGGTCAGATCTTCAACCTTTATAACTTCCAGGCTCAGATCCAACATTACTGCTTCTTAACATACTGTACACATGGTTACATTTCTCTCTTTCTCAAATGTCTCGTTCATGTAGGTGCTTCAGATGGACCACAAACTGGACAGTGTCCTGACAATCCTGGTGGAGAAGTTCCAGCTTGAACCAGAGCTGCTTCAGACACCGAGTCACTGCAGCTCCCGCTTGATGAAACGCCAGAGTGGCAGCACAGAGAAAGGACAGTGAGGGCAAAGGACAGCAGGCAAGCCTGGGAGACACCATTTTAATAAGGAGTGTATAATGGTAACGTCCATATCAGGGTTATTTATTTATTTTTTAAAAATGATAAGACATGGAAATTTTAGATTTGGATATTAAACAGCCCGAGCTAGCAAGAAAGTTTCACTTTCAACGTATCTTCCAAAGACAACAAGCTGTGTGTTCAACACATTATTAGCTAGCAGCACGGGGACGTCAGTCAGAGTTTCCTCCTTATTTGATTTCCATCAGTTTGTTATTAAAGATGGCTAGCTGAAAACCCTGCTGTTATGAAGAAAAAAAAAAATCCCCGATACAAAATATGCTACATGGACCCACGTCAAGAGAATTACTGCAGTCCTAAACTACTGCAGCACAGAGGGAGAGTGCCGGAGTTTATTCATTCCACATGTTAATGTGCACTTTAGGAAGTGTGAACACGTTTTGCATGAGTTAGTTTCACCACTGATAAATAGATATGGCAGTGATAATCAAAACAGCAAAACATTGCTGATGGGGTTTAATGGACTTAAATGGAATGTAAGAAAGGAAGAGGGAGAGCTGTTTGAGGTTGTGGACTCAGTAAGCAGTGCCAAGGCTTTCAACAGCCTATTCATTTTACAATTTCACTGGATTACTCCCATTAAGGCTGTGATTATTTTTTCTCACTCAAGCTATTTGAATGCAAAACGTCTGGTAAAGGTGAGGTGGCTGGATGCCAGCTGCCAGCTTTTGATGAAAGGAAACTACGGTTAAAAAGTAGATTTACTTTCAGTAACCACAGAACAGAAAGAGTAGAAAGAGGGAGAACAGAGAGATAAGGTGCCTGCACTCCATTCACAAGTCATGCTCATCTGTTGGCACCTTGCCTGGCACTGAACAAATTGGTCGGCGGTTTTCCTTTTTTAATGTGTTAATTAAACATTATCTTTTATCACAGGGTATGTAGAAGAGACCTCAAAGAAGGGGAACGTTAGTATAAGATGAGTGGGTTTTTTTTCTCTTTAGGCTTCTTTCCAAATTCTCCTTAGTGAAAATAAATGAGAGCAAAATTCAAACTGTGATTATCTCACACGGCGCTGTACAGTTTGTATAAATCATGTACATAATGTAGCACTGCCTCATTACATTTCTATCATCACTAACATCATCACCAGGATCTAGTGATGTAAGAACAATCACCATTGTATAATATATACAGCATATTGTAAGAGATTTTTGTAAATAAATATGCATTTATAACTTTAATGTTAATGCTGTACTTTTGCTTGTGTGGATGTATTTAAGAAAATGAATTTTGCTTTAATTTAAAAATTGTCATATTTTTTTTATTCACTTTGACTTGCTGACTTGAGGAAGACTGTTTTCAAGTTTAGTGCAAGCAGTGAAAGAATAGGTCTCAAATTTCTACACGATTATATTTGTGTTCAAAGGCCAAAAAATACGATGTATGTCCCAAGATCAACAAGGCCAGGCTTAGAGAGAGAGAGAGAGAGAGAGAGAGAGAGAGAGAGAGAGAGAGAGAGAGAGAGAGGAGGGGGAATGGGGGAGGACAAGAGAGAACAGGAGGGAGGGAAAAGGAAGTCTGGTCTGGAGCCATGTTCAATTACAGAGGGCCGTGGCTCTACCTCTATGCTCTTGCTGTTGCTCCGCTTTTGTCTCCTGTTTTATGTCTGTGACGGAGACCTCTGCTCGGGTTTACACAGTCAGCTCTGTGTGATCACGACACTGTGCTACTTTCATGTGGAGAGTTAAGAGAGCCTCCCCAATTCAGACGCTGTTTGATGGCAGAAGAGCTCAGTCATGGTTTATCACCGGGGACTAGGCCCCTGGAAAGACATTAAGGAAGAAAAATAAAGGCCTGACATCAAGGGGAACCCACCTCCAAACAAGCTGCAGACCGACAGAAGTGGAGATTCTTATCTTCGCCAACAGACTAAATAGCTAGGGAATTAGCATACAATCATTACAACCGCATCCATGACGACTGATCTGCACAGGAGGCATTGTAAATTTTGCACACTAAAGGCATGCCTTGACACGAAGGTCTCTGAAGGTCAGAGTCCATTTCCTGTGTGAAGTATCTGCTAAACCTGATTCAAATTGACTGTCGATTTATTCCAGCCTCCATGCTGAGCTTTAGAAGGTACTTAACCGTGTATCGCCTGCTGGAGCCTGTGTGACCTGAAGACAAGCCTGAGCAGTGGGGCCATTACTGAGGCCACCTGTGACCACTGGTCCCCACTATGAAAGCAGATATGAGTAAGAACAGGTGTGTGCGTGTGGTGCGAGTGCCACCCTGCAGCAGCTGACTGCTGCACTCCGGTGCTTTCGAAATAGCAACAGGCCTGGAACAGTTGTAGTGTCGGCTGCTCCAGACCTACGACTGCTTTTATCCATTTCGAAAAAAGTTTCCTGACTTTGTTTTGATGAATAATTTACTATTTTCTTCTGGCAATAAACAATCATCCACTGGATAATTGATTCTAATTTGCTTCATTCCATTACTACATGTTAGCTTATATACACCATATACATTTTGTTTATGAATTTTTCACCTCACACCAGGTAGTAAATATCTGAACTTCCTTCTTGAGTCCTTTGGCTTTGGGCCTGTTTTGCTCAAAGCAAACAAACTACCACAGACTCAGAGATTTGTTTTTGGCTCGGCTTTCCTCCTTTCAAAACCATATGTTTTCTGTATAATCGAAAAGTTTCAGTCACAGCTACATTCCTGTTCATAAAAGTAGGCTCCATTTTGATCATCTCAGCCTCGGGACAGCTGTGAATATGGCATGAATTTGGGTTCACATTCGGTTTTTACGTAGAAATGAGATGGTCTGATGAACTAGGTCAAATTGCTGTGGATTTTTCTCCCAGACAGAGGGAGAATTCCAAGCCAGGGCTGGAAGGACTTCAGTGGCGAGTGTTGGTTTGGCCAGGCCAGGCAGTATGTGAGGCATGAGGAGAGACAGCTGCAGTACTGCCTCACCGGTGGGCGCTACACCACGCCACGTCAGTGGGGCACACACACACACACATACACACACACACACACTTCCTTACCAGAGTTGTGTGCTCCAGCTGCTGTATCCAAAATTTCGCTAACTGCCCAGTCATTCTCTGGTTTTAATATCTGTGATTTTTCATAACCAAAAAAACCTGTAAATATAATTAAAGTTTTTCAAACTTTTATCTTTCTAAAACAATACATCATTTTTTGCAGATCAAACTGAATATGCCTGTAAACTCATGTTCCTCATGACATCCTCAGAAGCTGCTTTATTAAAACTTTTATCTTGTACTGAAATTGTTTGCTTCACCTGACTTGCCCTTATGTACAGCAAGCCACCCCGTATTAATCAGGAGTACAGGTATCTGGTGTGGCTCCATGGCCTCACACACAGCTGAATAGATTAGAGCAAGCAGGATAATGTGAAGCGAGGTTGCTGTTGATGTTTTGGCCTGCATGCTTCAGCAGAGCTGCTTCACTACCTGATAAAGAGCTTTTGACTGGCTGCAGGTGGGCCCACCTAATGAGCGCTACTGGACCAAAGCAAACACGCAGTCCAGGCCACATCACGAACGATGACCGAGGACGAAAAAAAAAAAAAGCTGGTGCAAATCATTGATAAGAAAACAAAGGATAGTTCTGTACTGCATGCTAGATAGTTGAGAAAATGAAATGCAACAGATTTTACTGATTAAAATAAATGTAATATGAAACCACTGAAAAATAACATCCTTTGTAAATCTCTTTTATCAATCTATTTAGTCCAAATGCTGAAAACGTAAAGCTTTTCGAAGCACATGAGCAAAACTGCCTGCCAGAGGATGGAATGAGTAAATGCAACTTGAGCACAGAGAACAGAATAAAAAAAAAAAAAAGGCAGAAACAAAATGTCTAGCATGATTTTGTTTACTATTAAAGCCGTCTGCAGATAAATGGTAATGCTAAAATATGCCACCAGTGCAATACTTTTGTCTTTGAGATTATTCGTTTCATTTATTGAGAATGTACCATTGACGTTCATTGTGGTTATTAGAGGAAATGAAGAGAGGAAGATTTCAGTGAATTGCTTGCACCGCCATTTACAGGAAAGGATACTGATCAGCAGACAGACTGTGACGGAAATGTGAACTTGCTGCTGTGGGTAAATGGGCTGGTAGAAGATAGTAAATAAGATCACCTAAAAGCTTGGTGTTTATGTTTACCTGAGATTCACCCTTTTAAAAATTGTCTTTTATTATGACACAACTATTTTTCCTCACTTCTTACACTTTCTCAAATATAAAAACAAAGCATAAAGCATGCCTTGCTGGTTATAATGCCATTATAATGGTGAACTTCTAACTAAATTTAGGTACAGATAAAAGGTTTATCAAATAGGACCTTTAATATTTCATATAATATCGATCATATTGTATATGCAGGGATTACTTTTGACATGTTCTAGGAGTTTCTCTCAAGAAAACAAACCCTTGTGTAATCCAGGCTTTTTTCAGACACATATAAGACCCATAGAAAGTCTCTGAATGAGCTGTAGCTTGGTCTCGGTGTCTCATGTGCCACGAGAGTGAAACATTTTTGTTGTGTTTTGTATGAGCTGTGTTCCTTTTTATCTCTATCATAGCTATTGTATAAGCTCGTATATGTAAGTAAAAACAACCACATACCCACACTGTGTGCAGTTCATCGTCTGTAAACAGATGAGGTAATCATTTTCCGTCTCATATAGCGCAATATCACAGAGTGAAATATGAATCAGTTGAAATCACTCATCACTCTCAGAGGTTTTGTTTTTATTTGAAATTTGCTTTGATTTTCTACCGTATCTGAACGCCGCATATCAGGCGCTAACCATTTTCTCCACTGCCATCCACAGACCCAGTAGGAACCAAATCAAATAGGAACTATAATTTCTAAAAAATAAATAAATAAATAAAAAGGTATAGATTTAAAATATTATATAATGTAATTCCTGAAATAAATCATTTTCAACTAGGAAGCTTTTAAAATATATAAAATGAATTTCTAATATCGTCATGTCCCCAAGGCTGTTCATTCAAACTCTGAATAAATAAAAATAATAAATTGAAATTTATTTCATAACCATACTTATCCTGATTCTTTCATTATACTGTATATTTCCTCATTTCTAAACAGGTATGCACTGTCAACTTTGTTACTTTATAAAACATACATTTAAAATGAAGTGTTGTCTTGTCTTCTTATTCGTGTAACGTAAGAAATAAAATGATTTTTATAGGAGGAATATCTGACCATAAAGATCAAGCAAGCGTTCCATCCTGTGTCCTTTTCTGTCTTTATATATATATATATATATATATATATATATATATATATATATATATATATATATATATAATTGTCTTTAGAATTGATATTTTATTTTGTGTATCCAATTGTAACAAACATATAAGACGCTTTTATTATATTATGAAATATATTAAAAGGGTTTTGCAGTTTTATTCGGAAATAAAGTGCCTTCACATCAGCTGTACAGTATGCTACTGTATTCTTCAGCACGAGGCCTTATTGTTAACATTGTCTGGAAATGTTAAATCTCAGGTAACAGGGCTGATAGGGTTGATCTTTTTTTTTGTTAGACTATAATCATTACGAAATGTATTTCTGATTCAAATGTATGATGTGATTCAGTATGTACACAATACATATAAGCAAGATGAGCCAAATATTTGAAGAAAATGAATCTATGAATGATTATTGTTATATTTATTCATCAAGGTCAGTTTGTTTCATACTTATTCAACCTACTTAACCTGTACGAATTAAATATGTGGGGAAAAAATATACAAAAAACATGAGATAAGATCTGATTTACTACAAAATAAAAAGGTATAAAATCACACAAAATGGGACACAAAATGGGATAAAATGAATAGATCTTTGTTTTTAAAGAAATGGGATATTAATTACATGTTCTAAAGCTTTTAAGAAATCGTTTAAATGATAGCAATAGTCAGAAAATTTAAAACAACTCAATGAAACTTTCATCATTTATGTATATATGAAACGTATTTGATCATACTGTAATACTGTAGCGTCACTTCATTTGCCAAGGCAGTGTAGAAAATTGCAAATACACTTCAAATTCATTCATTATCAAATAATTGTGCAGAAAGGTCCATGGTTTATGTGATTAAAAAAAATACTAATATTTTAATATTAGCCACCTCGTGATGATGAGCAGTGACAGGGTGTATGAGTGTTAATGCTCAAGATGTTTAGATGTTTTTACTTCAAATCCATAAAGTAAAAATGCTGAATGCTTTTCCAGATAACAGGCACATTAGATTTTTATGGTACACAATTATCTAAGTATACTAAAATAGCCATTTGTATGTAACCTAATAATACACGGTATGACCAAAAGTATGTGGACAGCTGCTCATCTCACACACACACACACACGTGGTTCTTCCAATCCAAACTGTTACCACAAAGTTGAAGCATGGAACCGTATAGGACGTCTTTGTCCTTGCTTTGTATTGTACACAAAGCGAGACCTATAAAGACGTGGTTTGCCAAGGTTGGAGAGGAAGCTCTTGTGGCTGACTGAATAAATCCTCAGCCACGCTTCATACTGTAGTGGAAAGCCTTCTCAGAAGTGTGGAGGTTATTTTAACAGCAAAGGGGTGGGGGAAGCTCTGGAATGGGATGTTAACAAAAATTATTGTTATTGTTAATTATTGTGTTATTGGTCAAACGTTTGGTCTTGTAGAGTATTATTTAATTTCTAAACAGTGAATTTTATCCAAATGGTCATATTTGCAAATTGAATCGTTGCAAAAGCAAAAAAAAAGTTCTTTGCGCTTTAAATCTGAGAAGGCTTTGCTGGTCTGTCTCTTTGTGTTCTTTGGTAGAACCTAGCTATATGAAGGTTAAAAAATCATGTAATGCAAATGTTGACTTTCACTCCCCTATTGTTTTTCTATAAAGGAGAGCATCAGTGGCTTGATGGCAGAGGCACTCCACCCAATCCTTGTGAACGCTTCATAACAGCAGTCTCTCTCTCTCTCTCTCATTCTCTCTTTTCCTTTCTCTCTATCAGATGAGGCCTTTTGTCTGTCTAGGAGACCCAGACACAACAGTGCGCAGAGTCACACAATCGCACAGTGGTTCAGTCCACAAAGCCACACACAGCTGAACAATGTGACATCTCTAAAGCAAGCGGAAGGGAGTAGGTGGGGTAGGGGGTAAGGTCATGCACCTGCACCCTAAGAGCCCTCAAAGGGTTGTTGCAGGTGTCTTCATGTTGATTTTTTTCCTTTTTTTATTTTTTATTTTTAAACAGACAGTGCAAACCTACAGCTTTTAGGCTCTGCTGTTTGTTAAAGTGGGACCACCTTTCATACAGCTTTCATACATCATGTACAGTGTTCATTTCACAAAATCACGTTATAAATAGCCGTTCCAGTTGAAAACAATATAGACTTTCAGAAGAAAAAGTAAATTGTGAAAGTTCATGATCTATTAAATCCTCACAAAACAAATTCTCTGCCGGTTATTAGTCGGTTTCCTGGCTGGTAAGCTGAAATTTGACAAGTGTTATAACACGGGCCCTGCTAAGCACAAACAATAGCAGAGTAAAGCTTTAAACTCCATCCAGACTAATTGCTCTTTTCTACACATTCATCCCTCTCTGTCATCATGGGATTTATTTAACATTCTTTGGAATTTCCGAACTGTTCAGAAACTATACTTTGTGAATTGATTCATAAATAAAAAGCGGTTCATGTTATCATGTTCTGTCTGTGTCTTACATACGGCATTTCTCTACATTTACACCATTTCTATATTTTAAAGAATTCTAATTAACAAAATTATTTAATCCTATCAAGTTAGCAAATTAACTTGTAATAACCCATATGTTATTTATATTATTATTTATTCTTTTAAATTCTCTTATTTTTTTATTTTTTTTTCTTAATAAATTTTTTTTTTTCCTGTCAAAAATCTAACAAACAAACAAAAAGTAATAATTCAAGTATTAAACAAAAAAACCTACCACTTGGTGTGGGGGTGTCATAGAAGGGGTTAAATTTGTTTTTCTGCTGCTGATATTCTAAAGGAAGTCAGTAGAGGAAGGAAGCTATATGCTGTATAGGAGGTAGCAAATAAAACCTCACACTCTTGCCTTACTGTAAATGCTAGCAATCTGTTTACATCAGCAATGGTTTACAGAATTCATGTAACCTGATCTGAATCTGCAGTGAGAAACACCTGGAGAGCTCTGTGGCTGCATGTATACACATGCCAAGATCTTCGATCAGAGTCGCATTCATCACAGCCAGCTTTCCTTCTCTGCTTTTTCTTCAGGTATCAAAAGTTGGAAATAGCCCTCTCTCGTACTCTTCTATATCAATGAGTGCATCTTCGTTTACTGTAAGCATTTCTTTTGTAGAACACTAATTAATCAAGAGTCTGCAAATATACTTAGTGTGGATTTCTGCTAATCCACAACTCTCGAGCTCCGGCACTGGTTTTTCCATACATCATACCCCTTTTTTCACTTTACTTGAGTCAGATTACCCCATTAGATCATGTTATAACAAGTATATAGGCAAGAATAGCTATGCTGAAAGACTTGTGCTCATGTAACTGGTGTATAATGGTTTGTCTGACTCAAATATCCACTGCTCTGACTCAGCTGGCAGATTTAGGCCTCAGCCCTGGGGTGCTTCTCCACTAACTTGGTTTATTTGGCAGCTATGGTTAGTATAATACAACCAAGCGGAATCTGCCTGTTAGTTTTGTAAAGAATTCAGCAACTGTGCCACAGTGTCCTGCTTGTGGTTCCAAGATGATCCTGGTTCCCAATCAGTATAATCTGAACACAGCTTCCTCCCTGAGCAGCTCTGCTCTCTCTGTACTTGATTAAAATATTGTATGGTAGCACCACTTGTATTATCCTCTACTTGTTATATCGCTTTTCTTGTATTTTCTCATTTGTATAAATGAATCAATATTAATATATTGTAATGAATAAATGGCCCATGTAGTTTGGCATCCTCAAAAAAAGTCACCTGAATCACCCCGGTGACTTAGCAGTTCAAACACATCAGTTTCTTTTCTGTAAATAGTGTTCATCTCATTAACTTGCACTAATCCAATCTCCAAGATCCTGAATTTTTCTGAGACAAAGGTAATCCTCATCTATGTTAATGGTGTATGTGGACACCAATACTGTACACTTTGCTTATTAGTGCACTGATTAAAGGGCCTGCCTTATGTGCCTCTGCATGACTTAAAACAGTTGAAAAGGTGTTTTTGTTAGCAATCACTTTATCACCTAAAAGAATCAGGGTGTTCTGACGGTAAGCTGGTCTTGCATGACGTTGTTGGTGGCTAGATGACTCTGAGCTGAACTTGTGGTCTGTAAAAGGTGAGTGTGAGCCCACAGGATCTTTATTGCTGTGTCTGGTACATGCCGGAAGCTGTTAAATAACCAAACTATATAAGACGAGGGGGTTTACTCAGGCGTGAACATCTTCACCATGATAAGACTGTGATGTGACACTACATCTAGCACCTCCTCTTCATGGAATGATCTGTGTCTACAGGGGAATCAACATCCACTTTCTCCAGGTTCTACTAGATTAACGTCACCCCTCCACCTATCAGTGGTCAGTGTATCAGTTATCTCTGAGTGCCATTTAGGGCTGTCCTAGGGATGGACTTCTATTTCATATCTCATCTTCTACGACATCGTTGCCACACGTTATCACACAATCTCTTGTGGTTATGAATGGTGAAATTCATTTTTTAAAGAATATCACCATTCATATGTATAAAATTAAACAAGGAATGACTGTTGAGTGTAATGGACCACTTTACAGCTTTCTTTAAGCTACAGGTTATGAATAAAGGCTCTATGGCCGAAAGAATTTGTGGTCGTTTTTAATTATTGCCTATTAAATAAAAATCTAAACTAAATCATTGAATTGCAAAAGCTTGCAGTTTTTAGACCTAAAAAATGAAAACTAAAATTTCACCATATGAAGGTTTTTTTTCATGCTAGCTCTCAAAATAAGCAAATAAGAAATTCAAACAGGCATTATAATTTAATCCTCTTTTAATTGATTTCAGCACATTGTTTAACCACTCATAACAATAACTGCACATACCGCAATATTCCTTTTTTTTCCCTCCGTTTTTTCTTAAAAACCAGGCTCAGTTTGCAACCATACACAACAACTTGTTAAAATATTTAAAACAAAACAGCATTTTAAAAAAAAATAAAATAAAAATAACTCAAATGCCATTTTGGACTTTTAGATAGCCATGACCAAACATTTTTTAGATTTAGAAAAAAAAAAAAAAAAAACTCAACATAAATAAGTTAGTTTTAATTTTCTCAGTGTTTTTACAAAGTTATGTACACAGGTACACTTCAAAATTGAAACAAATACACAGGCTGTGTGTTCTGCAGAAATATTAATTTATGTTTTTTTTTTTCTATAAATAAAATCGTGTTATAATTAACCACAGAATCAAATGGGAGTGTAGGTGCATACGGCTGAGAGAGATTTCTGACATTACATTAAATGTGGGGGAGTGCTGGAGTCAAACAGAGTGAAATGAAACAGGAAAACTAAAGACCATCAGTAGAAGATTTCACTCAAAAAAAAAACAAAACAAAAAAAACACCAAGAAACATTAAAGAATAATTTATGAATAAGTGAGGGATACTTTAGTCTTTCAGCAAGTGCCTCACATGGTGTTAATACTGGTTGATGCTACATGGTTTGACCTTGTCTATAACTGAACTTTATCGGTCAGCTGTCCTAATCAAAATCAGAGACATAAATTACACAGAATAATAATTTAGATTTCAGCTAGCGCTCTGCATTATCTACAGAGTATGTAGTTTGGATGAGGTTTTCTTTCTTTCAAAGAGAGCAAACAGAGAGGCTGGAAACCACACCGATCTACACGTGACCAGGCGATTTATGTACCATGTATCACCCGAGTGCTGTAGGTGTGCACAGCTGTTCGAGCATGTGTGGACACTCCAACGGATTTAGGTGACAGAAGAACACAAACAGACATCTGTAAAATCATTGTAAAAGTGAGGGTACACCGCCTTTAAGAACAAAAACAAAACGGCGAACAGCATTTTGGAAAAAATATTTTTTTTTTTTTTTTGAACCCCCTAAATCGCAGCTCTTCAAGTCAATTGGAATTCACCTAGTCCAAGACTGAAAAGAAAAGAAAAAACAAACCCAATGTAATATGTATTATGTGCTACATACGAAAAGAAAATATGTACACAGGTAGTAAGAAAATAATAATGAGCAAAAAAGGAGATTAAACCTAATTGCACACTGCTACATAGACTGCTTTTGAGGCAGTTGATTTCTTTCTTTTTTTTTTCTTTTATTTTTAGTGCCAGAACGTTTGTTTCAGTGCTTGTCCAGTCTCCCCGCTATTTTATTTCATTCTTCACTCCGTGGATTTTTTTGTTTGCCAAGCACTGAAGCCGTCAGGAGGGAGAGAACATCTTCAGCTCTGTAAAAGACAACGGATCGAGAAGTAGGTTAATCTCAAGGCAAGTGTTGCTTCGTTATACACAATGTAGTTCTCCCCAAAATATTTGCATGAGGTATGAGTCAGTAATACCTTGACATTTACAGAAACAAGAGAAAAAATATTTATAGTTAAGTACATTATTCTACTACTCCCACCAGTGACATTAGCGCTTCCTCAAATTTTACATGCAAACAAGTGTTTAAGGATCACATGTAGGCTACTTAACAAACCTTCCTAACCTCTGTACAGTAGTTTGTGTGAATGTTCCATTTGATAGCCAAGTCATTGACATCATTCATGAGTCAACAGCAGCCTACCGTTGCATCAGTCCTAACTATGAGCAATCACAAAGCCAATCTATATCTCACCCTGATAATCCAGACACATGCTATATTTACGAGTGGTCTTTATTAGCTGTTTATTTCACAGAAAATGCTAGATTTATGCATATTATTCTTTTCCATGTACAAATAAAAGGAGGAAAAAATTATATATCCCCACACAAAAGACATTTTGAACCAGCTGCCTTTTCAGGGCCACACCTAAATGAATGAATATTAAGATGTAGATTTTATTCAACATACACGTACCCATTACTATGGTAATAATTATATAATAATAATAATTATTATGATTATTACTACTACTGTATGTGTAAGTCTGTAAAGACTGTACAAGTTGGTAGTTTGTTGGTGGGTGTAAATGTTTGAGGAGGTCAGAGCCCGCTGACGTGTTACTACACTGTTTTCAAGCAGCTTCTCACACACACACACAGATCTAGTAGCAACATAGTAATAATAAAGGAAAAGTGTTAACCCTTTGCTTCACAACAGATCATTGTGCTTTTATGCCGTTTTTCACAGCATGTAAAAAAAAACATATATAAATAAATAAATACACAGAAGTTGTAAAAAACAACAACAATAAAACTGTCCAGGGAGTTTCACAAAAGTTTCATAATTGTCATCATAATTGAGCACAGTAATCATGTTTATCCTTTTATTTTCAATTGCTCAATGTATTTTTTTTCCCTGTTTAGATGCCAAACTTCCCCATAATTATATGAAAAAGGTCCAGTTTGGACCCAATAAGAAAAATTTAGAAACAGTAGCCCAGAAGAAATTTCACAAATGCATAATTATAAATGTGTGTATGTTTTTCTTTGTGTGTGTGTGTGTGTGTGTGTGTGTATTTAGTTAGTGCTGTGTGTATAGTGGTGGGACAGAGATGATTGCAACTAAGATTGCAATCATGATGGTGTAATTTTTACACATGTAGTAACTCTGTTATTGTTGTTGTTTTCTTTGTTTGCTTGCTCGTGAAGTCTACATGGAAATGAGCAGATAGCTAACTTTGGGGCAAGCCTTAAGTCATGTTTTGGTTCATGAACTCTTAACAAAGAGTCTTCTGCTTCACAACACTATCATCAAACGTCTGGTGAGAACAAATTCATTTCTGATGCTGAGTGTGTGTGTGTGTGTGTTTAAAGATCCGCTTACCTCCGCTGTGTTTACGTGTGTCTCGGCGGACTGCATTTCTTCGGTGTGTGAGGAGTTTCATCTAAACAGGTGCGCGTGCGTTTACTCGGACACGACGAGTCTTAACACAGAGACAAAAGAACAAACAGTTCATAACCAGCTGCGTGACACACACACACCCCCACCCCAAAACGACAGCAAGGATACATTTTAACCAAAAACAATACAACAACCCTGCGGAAGCATTTCCACCTCCGTTTAAAAGACACTTCGCCTATGGAGCACGAACAGGCTAAGCGGCTAAGTGAAGGCATTTCCCCCGAAAACAAACCCAAACATACCGATACACGCAGGTCTTTTTCTCTTGTCTGTTCTGTCGGTGTGTTTTTCAGATCTGTCCTCTTTCTCCTCGTTTGTTGTTGTTAGTCCACAGTTCCCGTTTAGATCCACCCCGTTATTCCCAGACGGACACACACTTTTGCTGGGCTGTTCAGACGCGCTGTAGAAACTCGGTAAGTCCTTACTGTCCACCAGTTTCCAGATGAATCTGGCATTGGGCCGCGGTGTGTGTGTGGAAAAGTTGAAGCCCCAGGTCTCGACTGCCGCCTCTTCTATCGCCTTCAGGTGGCCGGTTAACTCCCTCTTTAACTCTTCATGATCCACCGGACCGAACAGAGTCCTGCACGCCGACGGTTTGGGTTGATCCGACAGCCTCGTAGCGTCCATCCTCTCCAGGGTCGGGCTCCCGTTCGACAGGCGCACGTTAGACATTGTTTTTACAGCTTGAAAAATGTTTTTAAAATATTACACGCATACACACACGCCACCAAAAATATATGTTTATATATATATATATGTATATATATATTTTTTTTTTTTTGAAAAATCACAAAGCCCAGTTTTCTCCTGGAACCAAAACAACAGGCGTCAAAACCCCAGTGGCACCGAGCGCGCGCATGCCACGCAGGAGACACACTTTAAAGCCCCCGAGCAGCTCCGAGCGGAAACAAAAAAAACGCACGCGAGAGAGAGAGAGAGAGAGAGAGAGAGAGAATTCCTCCTACGGTGCATCAAAACAAAATACACTCACGACAGCCACTCCTGTCAACTTCAGCGTCGTAGTAAAAGGAAGAAATAACAGGAGGCTTTTCGGTGCCCAATATGGCGATAGAGGGGAGGCTAACCCGAGCAGGAAAAAAAATATACATGATTGACACAAAGAGCTATTTAAACGTAAGCGGACTGTGATTGGCTTAAAGTAGTAGCCCCGCCCCTACACGACTCAGTGCTTCTGGAGAAGTTGCACCTCCCCCACACTGAAGACCAGAAACAGCGCTTACACACTTTTTACACACACACACACACACACACACATACACCCACATACACACACACACACAGTTTGGAGACAGAACGACTTCTTTAAAATACTTCTTTACACACTTCACTGTTTTAATAATTAAACAGCTTCTGCTCCATTTGACCGAATTACATAACAACCAATAAAATAATTACAAAGAAAAAATAATGATCTTGAACAGTTTTGCGTAGTTTGGGGTTATTTCCAATAGATTAACACTTCCCACTTCCAGTTTCTGCGGTACATTACTACTTAAAAGTGTCCCCCAAATACACACACACACACACACACACACACTCCTCTTCATGGCTTTTTTTTTTCCTGAGCTGAGTAACCTATTACTGTCAAAGTGAAGCATGAAGATGTTGGTGATCGTGCATGTTCTCCAGAAGTGAAGAGTCAGCACTTCTATGCACAAACCACTGATTAAATCATGCAAACACAGGTAACACAGCGATAAAACCACACAACACTTCCTTCCTTATACTCAGGTTTTACTATAGATGGTATCCATTATGACTGGTCTTCAGGTGCATGATCTCATGAGGCACACAGTACCTGCTTAACTATTCCCCTAAAATGTTCACAGTGTCATATAAATGGCAAATTGCTCTCCCAATAACAGTGTCTTCAAAATAAATGACTGGCATGAACCCATATCCATTCACCCTAGGTATATGAAATAAAGTTCCTGGTAACATAGGCACATTCCAAAGATAAAGCATTTTTCCTCATTCCAGTGTAACATTTATTGTAGAAATGGGAAGGTCTGAGACATCTTGCATTTATGGTATATGACAGGTAACAATAGCTTGCGATCCGAATTCAAAATAAAAAAAATCATGTAAATCAGCTCAATTTGCACCAGCACAGCTCACAGGATTGTACTACACATTAGGACTTGAAAATCCTAAGCCTGGAAGACCATGAAAACTTTGTTGTTTTATTTCCTCTGCCTTTAACTACTTAGCCTGAACTAGGTGAGTTAGAGGAAGATAAACACTAAAAGTGCAGTACAGGGGTTGCACTAATTTATCAAACTTGGAGAAAAGAAATGTAAAAATATGCAGGCATCAAGAAAAAAAAACGTTTGACTGACATCTTGTGGCAGAATGTAGAACTGCACTTTGCTCCTGGTGCTTTACCAGCGTGGTATAAAAAGTCTAACACAAAACTCAGAAACAAATCCTTGTATGTGTGCATACACACATGATGCGGTGTTTAATAGGATGTAGTCCCTGTTCTTCTATATTTCTGCAACATGCCTCTTTGTATCTGGTTTCCTCCTCCTGCCAGAAGCCTTACAAAATCCACTGATCAGCAGTATCATCACTTTGTGGATGGCTTGTACTAGGAGTACATGTCCGGTACTTCAGTTCAGCAGACTCCTAATTTGTCCATATTTCTGATGTGAATTACATGCTTAGCCACTTGATGATGTAGAAGTTCTTTTTGCCCACTCGGATCAGACTGAGACCGTTGGAGAGAATGTGCTGACCTGGGACCAGTACCTGCTCAGGGTTTGCAGCCCTCTGATGGTTGATCCACACACCACCATCAGTTATCATCTGATACCTGAAAGACAAAGCAGGTCATGAGGTAATTCAATTCAATTAAGTTCATTAATTAATGTTATTTATATTGCACTTTCAACAACATATATTATTACTACAGCTCTGCTTTGTTTATAAGCCTTAATATCCTTCATAGATAGTGCGCTAGCCGTTTGCTGTTGTAACCCCATCTGCCTCAGTGTTCAGTTTGTTTTGAGATGCTTTTCTGCCCTTTAATGATTTACTATAGCCTTAATGTCAGCTCTTCTCATCAATAAGACCTTTCTCTTTAATAAGGTGTTTCCGTCTGTCACTCACTGGATAATTCTTGTTTTTGCATCATTCTTTGCAAACCCTAAAGACTGTTGTGTGAGATAATCCCAGGACTAGAATCTACAGTTTCTTAAACATTCCCAGTAGTCTGTTCAGTACCTACAACCATGTCGTCATAACCACTGAGATTATTTTTTCCTCAAATTTTTGCAATGGCAGCTGCTACTAAACATCTGATTAGATAACTGCACGAATGAGTAGTTGTTCCTAATAAAGTGGTCACCGAGTGTGTGTATAAGATCTGTATATCTATGGTGAATGCAGCTTAAGCACAAATGCAACGGCCCACATATTCTGACAAAACAACCAAGTCCCTATATTCACAGTATATGCTTTTACTGGTCATTAATGTTCTGCACACGTATCTCTGAAACAGTGCCATGTTTAATGACATAAAAAATTAATACACACCCTCTGGGTCCATCAGGAATGGCCTGGCTCCGACGGCAGGCATCCAATACTGTGGTACCTGGTTCCAGAAAGAACTCCTGAAATGTAGCCTCTCTGAACAAATCCTTCAGTTCAGCATCATCCATCTGCTCCAGAGCCTCGATGCTGCTGTGGTACAGAGCGTTGGTGCATCTGGACAGGAACACACACACACACACACAGATAAGCAATACAATATCTAGATTCTTTGGTGTTTTGTATCTTCACCATGAATTACTCTTACAAAACCACAACATGCCTGGTTGATAGAAAAAGAGACTTCTCTTTTATTTCCTTGTAGGAAATGTGTAGCTGTCTGGGGAAAACCTTTATGTGGTGAAATTGTACTGTTTTCTGCTATATATAGTTCTGAAACTATAAACTACAGACTTTCTTAAACTGAAATAGGTTTCTATTTTACAGATATAACAACCACAAGTACAGCCATAGCATTCTATACTCAATCACATGGAAGAATTCAGTTCTTTCAGGGGCACAAGGAACATCAGAGGCATTTTAACAGTTTAATTATAAACTGAACAGATTTCATTAAAGCACACAACCTGATTAAAAGTTGACAGTCACTGTGTGAGGAAACAGCATTTAGCTAGCCTAACCCCACGAATGCTGTCGCTGAAGCCACAGTGCAAAATCTAATGGAAAGACTTCCCAAGGAAAGGAGGTTAGAATTATAACAACAAATGAGGACACTCAGGCTAGTGTGTGTTGTTCAACAAGCACACAGCAGATAATCAGGTGTCCATAAACTTTTGGCCATATAGTATATGCTTTTGCCCTCCTAGACTGGTGAAATTTATGTACAATGAACTTAAAAAAAAGTAAGTAAAATTAAGGTAAGAGATTATTTATATAGTGCTATGTTAGACATGGTGTTTCACAGTATATAAAATGCAATGAAGCAGTATGAACATAAACACAACAAAGGATAACAATACATTATAACATAAAACACAACCATAAAATAAACCTCTCTGTTGATATTATGTTCCAATGACGATCAATCTAAAGCACCAAAAGAGCAAGTAGTACTTGCTCCTGCAACTACTCCTGTAGTTTTTAATTTAGACTTTATGTTGATCAACAGGTTCTGATTCGATTATCGCAGAGACCTTGTTGGTCTGTGTGGAATCAATAATTCAGTAATATAACAAGGTGCTTGCTCATGCAATGAAATACGCTTATACATTGCAACTGAGGAAGGAGGGCTCTCACCGTTTGGCACTTTCCAGCCCCTCCTTGCCATGCACCAGCTTGGTTACCTCAGCAGCAAGCCGTTTGTGTGCTGTTCTCTTGCCTGGATCTTGCAGCTGCTGCTCCATCACCTTCTCCACCTCAGCCAATGGCAGGAAAGTGAACAGCTTCAGGTACCTGAGGTTCAAACACTGCAGATTAGTGCTCTAAATGATCTCACACAAATTATTCCAAATAATACAGCTTTCAGTTTGAAGTGATCACTCTGTTCACTCTGATCACATCCTAAAACATAACGCAGTAACCAAAGCAACCACAGTAAAAATGAAACAGTAACAGTATATGTCATGTATAATGAGAATCTGACCTTTAACAAGAGGTTGAACATTGTTGATTGTTGACAGAACACACCATATTACACTAGTTTCACTCCCTGACAATCATATTGGCTGTGCCCAAAAACTTGCCCCTACAGTGAATTGTTTATGTCGTATTCAAGCAAAACTCAGATGCCACCAGTTAATCTTCCTATTCACATTAAATGATTAAGCCAGAATTATCATTAGTGTACATCACAGGCTCAATGTCAATGCTGTCCAGTCTTATTCGAAAGATCTGGTGGTGTGGATGCAGATTTTCATTCCAACCAAGCAGGCAATAAAGTGCAATAGAACTCATTTTCATCCAAACTCCATATTTTCATAAGTATAAGTTTCTCATTTCAGGCTTCTACATTACGATCAAACTCAAAAACGCTGTTATTAAGACATCATCTTACTGTTCTATATTGTTGTCTGGCAATCTGAGGAAATACTGGTAGAACTCAAATGGAGATGTTTTATTCCGGTTCAGCCATACAGCATTTCCTGCAGTCTTCCCCAGCTTATCTCCCATTGAGGTGGTCAGCAATGGTACTGTCAGTCCATATACATCTTCTCCTGTCTTTCTGTAGGGAAAAGCAAAAAAAAAAAAAAAAATGGCACTGAACTTGTTCGTTCATTCATCTACAACAAGCACTTTATTCTGGACTGGCTCACGGAGGATCTGGAGCTTATCCCAACTCACTGGACACAAGTTATGGACACACACTGCATGCGTCCCATAAGGAGCTACTAACACACCTAGTGGCAATTTAGCACAGCCAGTCACATAGTTGTTTTTGGGAAAGTTTGAGGAAATAGCAATAATTGTACATATTAGTGGACACAATTTACACCCATTGTGCAGTTTTGTAGCCTTTTTTTTGGTTGAGTTGCCACCTTGCGAAAATTGGGGTGACAAGCTGCACGGTAGATACCATGGAGCCAGAGCATGCACAGTAGATACAGGCAGTGGAAGACAGACCTCTCCACTAACCATAGAGGTGATGAAAATGGTACAGCGTAAATATCATGATGTCCACTCACATATACATTCATTGTGAAAAAAAACAAACAAACAAGATTTAACCTTTCGAAATGAAAACAAATTTACAAGAAGAGAAAAGTTTCTTTGAGCAGACTAGAGGTTACAAAACAAGTGAGAGAGGCAGAGGGAAGCAACATGTTTGTAGTTTCGGCAACTCTTACTTGTGAATGAACTCATGGCCGGACATCAGGTTCCCCAGTTGATCTGTTCCCCCCAGCTGTATTCTGCAGCCGTGCACCTGGTGTAGGTAATAGAAGTCAAAGGCCTGGAAGA
Organism: Hemibagrus wyckioides; assembly: GCF_019097595.1. NCBI lineage: Eukaryota > Metazoa > Chordata > Actinopteri > Siluriformes > Bagridae > Hemibagrus > Hemibagrus wyckioides. The sequence goes on along the minus strand of NC_080723.1, from coordinate 6,496,889 downwards.
GTTGGTAAGAGAACTCGCTTAGACTCATGCCCTCTGCACTCTTTAAGCGGGACTGGACACTGTGTCTGCTGAGCAGAGTGCCCATGCGGAAATACCGTCCGGTCTCGGCCAGAAACTCCACCACGTTCCAGTCCCGGTACCAGCTGGCGTTGTTCAGCACGCGCATGGTGCCCAGTCTCTGCGGATCGCTACAGAAATATAACTCGTGGTTGGTGAAGATCTGATGCAAGCTTTCCAGCACGGATCTCACATTGTTGTCTATCACGGCAGCCGACAGGCACTCTCTCTCCTTGGATTTGCCGCTCGGGTCACCGATCCGCGCTGTGGCTCCGCCGATCAGTGCGATCACGTGGTGCCCAGCGTTGCGGAAGTGCAGCAGGCCGACGAGAGGCAGCAGGTGTCCGGCGTGCAGGCTGTCCGCAGTCGGGTCAAATCCACAGTACACGGTCTGCTGGCCCGAATGGAGCAGCTGAGGCAGATTCACCTGAGCTGCGTTTTCAGGGAAAGAATCCTTCAAAAGGCCTCGTTTGTGCAAAGATGACAGAAATCCGTTTCTACCGACTGGGGAAGTGTGAAAGGTAGCTTTCGGAAACCAAACCAGAGCCGGACTTTTTAGAATTAAGCCCGGTTTTCCTCGCCATCCTCTGCACAGGTTGCGGCCACAGGACGCCGCCATGTTAGAAATGACGTAACGAATGCGCTCACTGCTGCCCCCATGTGGGATGTGGGAGCAGCGCAGCCGCTGTGTTAGAAGAGGCAAAATCGCTCGGTGCGGAAAGATAAACAGGGTATTTAGCCTGATAAACATCAGTCGTATGTTCATCCATGTTTTTTCAAAATCTATTTAAGTTACAGGTAAATATACATTGTCAATAATTAGTCTGAACCTGATTGTTGGAAATTTGAGCAAGCGATTTACTGCTACTGATACATTCAAACCCACTTAAACTATTAGAAGCAACAATAATAACTGCCTACATAATAAATTAGATTAGAGAATAAAGTATGCTTTTACATTAATATAAATGTAATGCGGTGGTGGTTAACTGGAAGATCTGGGTTCAAGCCCCAGCACGGTCAAGCTGCCACTGCTGCAGGGGTGCTGCATCATGGCTGACCCTGCAGAGATAACTTAATCAGCAATAACACAACTGCATAAAATCAAGTATAACATTGACGTGAGAATACCATCACACTGTTGTAAATTGCTTATGTAAAACAATGATAGCTAACATGGCAAGCACCAGTGTTTAAAAACTTAATTACACAAAAAGTCATTGATACATAGGCCTAATCATAAACTCAATGGCAATACAGTATTAAGCTTGACAGTATTACACAGTAATAAACTCTCTTCATTAGCCTGCCTTAACTCCTGCACAAAGTCCCCCATAAAGTAAAATCATATTTGTCTTGAAAATCCCACTAAGCATGAAGTCAAAGGAGTAGAGGTCTGAAATATGGCTCATCCCAGCATCTAGATACCCTATGTCTATGGTTATTATGCTTTATATACACTTCTAAGGAAGTAGGGTGAAGTCAGTTTAAATGGCGTATTGTCTGAATACAGAATCCTGTTGTCTTGTTAGTACTTGACATGTACTTTGAGATATACTTGATTTTGTGGACACCTGACCATCACACCTAGATGTGATTGTTGAACATCTCATTTCAGAATGAGTCCCTCTTTGCTGTTATAATAAACTCCACTCTTATAGGCAGGTTAGATTATGGATTGTAGCTGTGGGGATTTGTGATCATTCAGCTACAAGAGCATTAGTGAGACCAGACACTGGTGTTGGGTGAGGAGGTCTGGATTGTTCCAGTTCATCCTGAAGGTGTTTAGTAGGGTTGAGATCAGGGCTCAAAGAAATCCCTATTCTCCTCTTAACAGGAAAGTGGGCAAATACATTCTCACACTTTATTTCTTGCCTGTGTGAATGCTCAAGCAAAACCTGCTCAGTTATTTCTGGTTAAACTCTTCATCTGTAGGTCCTGCTGTGTGCTACATACAGTTTAGAGCTAGGTTTAATAACATATTCCACTCCAACTTGTTACTGCTGCAGGATAACCAACAGATGGCACCAAAGTCAAACCAGTTTAGAGTTTAATAACAATGTTGTATAAGATAAGACTATATACTGATTTTGCACTTTTTTATCTTTCATCTGGACATGCATATGAGTTTATGCATAGGTCTTTATCTTGTAACTTCATTGGTAAATATACACTCACTGAGCACTTTATTAGGGGCACTATAGTAATATTGGATGTGGCCTCCTTTTGCTCTCAAAACAGCTTCAATGCTTCATGGCATGGATTCAGCAAGATGTCAGAAACATTCCTTTCACATTCTGGTCCATGTCACCATAATTGCATCAATTTCAGGTTCCTTTCTTTTGAATCTCCCGTTCTACCTCATCCCATCAGTTTTCTACTGGATTTAGATTCAATGACTGGGAAGGCCACTGAAGATTCCTGAACTCATTATCATGTTCATGAAGCCAGTGTGAGACGACTTTTGCTTTGTGACATGTTGCATTGTCATGCTGGAAGTAGTTATCAGAAAATAAACTGTGGCCATAAAGGGACATACATGGTTAGCGGCAATACACAAACAAGTTGTGGCAAGTGATTGATGAGTATTAACAGACCCAAAGTGTGCTAAAAAACTTTCCCCACACCATTACTGTAGCTTTTCTGTCAGCTCAAACCAATTTTGCCATTCTCTGTTGATATCTCTCATCAGCAAGGGGTTACCATCAGCAAAACTGCTGCTCACTGGATGTTTTTTGTTTCACAAGTGTGAAAATCCCCAGAGATCAGCACTACAGATATAAAATGCACAAACTAGTCTATCTGGCACTAAAAATCATGCTGCAGTATGATTGGCTGATTAGAGAATTCCATGAATGAGTAGGAGTACATGTGTTCTTAATAAAGTGCTCTTTGGGTGTATAGAGCTATAGTGAATTTTTTATGAGAGTCAAACCATCAGCCTTCAGCACCCACAGTTCTCTGTATATATTTTGCAAGACTTACAACAAAGGCCCTGTACAATCTAAGCATCTATTGTTTCAGGAGCTAGCAGTGATACAAACAATGAAGTACTAAATATCCATTAACACAAAAACCAAGTTGTAGGTCGAATAGTAGGGGCAGCAGCAGATAAGGGTCAAGTGTTGGTACACAGGTGGGCAAAAACATAGCACAAAAAGCAAGAAGTCAAATATTTAAGTCATGAAACCTAATAAACCTTCCATGTGTAACTGTGAGATATATAGGCTAACATTAAAAAGCTAAATCACATGGCAAAAAGAAAATAACATAACACTGCCACACCCAGAACAGCACCATGGCCAGCAACTCAATCAATAGCATTATAACAACAAAAAATGTGTACTCAAGGCGACGCCAGATCCTGTCACCTTTGGTCATGGGGCAATGATTGCCCCAAACAGTTGCAGCTGGCAGCCCATTTGATGGCAGACAACAAATCTACAAGTCAGGGACAGTACTCTGTCTCTTAAGTAATTAACTTAAGGCTTAAGGGCTTCCTATCAACAAGTATCAACTCTCTACAATTCCTTCCCTTACCCACTTCCTACAACAGTAAATAAACTACATCAATGCCATGTGTTAATGACCCACAGCACTCATCACATAGGCTGAGGATGTGGGCAGCAACGTCAGCAGAAGCAGCAGCTAACAGTCTAGCAGCCTTAACGTCTGGCATAGTACCCAATATATTCACATACTATAGACAATGACATGGAGTCATGGCTTAAATGGCGCATTACCCAAGAATGGCAAGCTCTGATGCATAACCACATATGGAAGCAGGCAGTATGGTATTATAGAATGCCAAATGAAGGAAGATATCATTCCCCAGTCCCAGAGGGAGAGCCTCACCTGGGATGTGTATTTGAGCCTGACTCTTCTCATTGCATGATTAATCAATGCTTCTTGCCAATTAATCAGTTAGAGGCAGGATGCGGTTTACATGGAGGGAAGACTGGGTTGGTGCCAGTGTGTTAGTTGACTCAGGTGTTACATTAACATTCAGCCATCCATCTCCTCTGACTGCCCGTATTTGAGCCTTGGAACATCTCCATGAGACTTGTACATGACATGTCCTTAAATATAGGAATAGGAAGTGGACAAACTCAACAAGTACACTAATGTGTACCTCATCTCTATATCCTGACACTTTTCTTTTTTAGCTATTTTCCTCCAGACTGTTGTTCTGTTTACAGGGTTCTCTAAACAGCCTTTAGACTATAAAAAAATACAGGAATGCCATGTTTTAAAAATTTTACAATTTTTTTTTTAATGTTTACATATTGCATGGGTTTTGTTATCTCCAAACTGAAGAAAAGAAAAAATGACAAAAATGACAAAGATGTTTGCATCCGTCTGCGTGTTGCCTTTTAAGTGAAGGGATGTGCAGTCTAATGAACTACTGCCTAACTCTATCTCTGGACCTAGCGTAAAATCTCCCTGATACAGTATTGATGAAATCCCTTCCAAATAAAATACTACAAATTCTAATCCAAAACAAAGTGGAATTTACATGTGTGTAATTATTATTTTAATAAAATAAGTTTAAAAAAGTATTTGCTATTCTCTAAGCCAACTAATTACACACCAAAGCCAATATTCTTTCAGTTCTTGCCACTGGGGGTATTATGAACAAAAATACAGCATTTGTGCTATTAAATTGTGTATGGAACCTTGACAACAAACTGTTAAATACTCTATGTTTAGAAAGTCTGAAGCTAAGGCACAGGTACTGACTCTTGGCTCAGGTTTAACAAAGGCAGTCCTTTCGTCCACGTGTCTGACATTTCTGTAAAGTATAAATAGCAAAATCACACCCAAACTGACAAGACGGCATCATATCCCAGTGCAGTCATTCTAATGAATAATCACATAATAGTAATGTCTGATCATGGCAAGTGTATTTGACTCACAATTCATCTGAAGACAATCATTTTTCCTTATTATAATTAAACGCCGGAACTGCAGGATTGCGACATTGCTGAATGCGTGTTCATGTTACTGAAATTAACATGTGCTTTAATGAGCTTTAGTCAACAGCTATTAATCATAACACAGAAATCATGAATGAAAATCAATCCATTCAATCCAATCAGATACACACATACATACATAGATACATACATACAACAGTTATGCAGAGTTACACAATGAATGAACCATTTCTGCTAACTTAATTACACTGTCCACAGGAAGCACCATGAACAGTACAAGATTTCTGAGCTTGACGGACATCAGGATGTCAGTTACTGAAAGTCATTACTCTCATGCTTGCATGTCATTTTTCAAAGTTCTACCTGAGACTAAAATCTGTCAGATGGGCTAAGAATTCATCCGCTCCAAAACAAGGGGTTCTGTCTCCAAATACTCAGTTCCTGGGAAAATGGGGAAGAAAGAACATGTCCAAATATACACGTCTCTTTATGGCAGTACCGTCTGCTAGCTGGGTTAACCATTTCACTCGTTTCCCAATTCAAATCCCAAATATTTTACAATATTTTATATTTTAACAAGAGTCTTGCTTTAGTATAAAAATATTACACCATTCAAAACAACTACAAATTGGTATGCTGCCCACACTACCCATGTTAGTGATATGTATGCAATTTCAAAATATTTTTCATATGACATACAAGTAAAAAGTGCATTAAGGTCCCCGGAAAAGGAAGTATGGCCATTGTGAGTATTTGCAAATGCAAATGTAGAGCTGTCTGTTTCTGACAGCGCGTTTGTATACCAATAATAGATTTCTTGCTTTACACTCTAATTACATTCTATAAAGATAACATACAGGTACAGCAGAACATACTCCTGATACCTGAGTATCATTTAGAGGGGGGTTAAAGAGTTTTATCTGTCAAGGAAAATTAATCTTTCACATATATGGAGGATGACATTCAGTAGCATGCATAATCTAATTCCATACCAAAAGCAAAATTCAGAATTGGGGAAAAAAAGGCAGGAGGAATAAACTTAGCAGCGTTGGCTTTGACGTATATTGCTGCTTATATTTCACAGAAATGGTAACAGTGCAACAATTATCCAGTCAAATTACAGTTTCTAAAGTGTTTATGAATTGTGTGTTTTGTAGTTAATGATGATGTGTCTGGCTGATTTTGTCTTCTCTAACTGATTCTGACCCAAATGTAGTAATTATTTGCTCATTAAATACAGACTCGATCGATAGATATGTTTATAAAACCTAAAAAGAAAAAAATGAAACCGGCACAACTGAATGTTCTTTCCATTCTATTGCATACTAGTTATATTGTACTGGTGTATTAATATGCTTATACAATTTTGGCCAACACCTGATTTCAGTAAGTAAGCCCATCTCTGATCTACACTTTATAGCCAAAACTTTGTGGACACCTGTGGACACAATCACACTCGTATGCATTTCTTTCCCTTTGTGTTTGCACAAAAATAGAAGCACAATGCTGTAACATTACAACTTCTCTTCCCTGGAGCTAAGAAGCCCAAACCTGTTCCAGCATGACAATGCCCCTGTGCACAAAGTGAGGTCTATGAGGACAGGATTTGCCAAGGCTAGAGTGGAAGAACCGGAGCCTCCAGCAAAGAGCCCTGACTATGACTCAATCCTATGAACTAGACACCTTTGGGATGAACTGGAACAATGACTGCACCCCAGACCCTTCTCATCCAACATTGTCTGATCTTACTAAAGTTCCTACAGCTGAAAGAACACAAATCCCCACTAGTCAACATCTAGTGGAAAACCATCACAGTTATTATAACAGCAAAGGGACAAGGAGATGTTCAATAAGCACATATGGGTGTGATTGTCAGGTGTCCACAAACGTATAGTGTTATCAATCCATATAGGCCTATTTATTAATTGATTAAGCAAACACCACATAAATGTTTCTAAAAAAAAATCTGCCAACAGCCTTCTTGATGAATATGCTGATCAAAGATTCCTTATTATTTGACTGATCTGTACCACGTCAACCCACAAAACATCATTCAAACTTAAACATGCTACATTTCTATAGTAAGTATTTACGGCATTCTAAAACATTCATGTTTCATATCCTAAATGTAGTTTGACTGCTTTGTGTTTTACTTTTCATTTATTTCAAACACAGACTTTCCTTAGTCATGACTACCACTTGAAGTTGCAGGGCTCTGAGAGCAAGATTGGAGCAACACAAATCCTCTAACTTCCTTCAGAAAGAATTTCACAATGGCCCAAGAACCCTTTCACTAATACGGCGGAGCTCTGGCTAGGATGGCTGGAAATAAAAAATTGGATACATGTGTAGATGCATGAGAACGGTAAAAAGATTGCGTGCATGCACTAGAAAGACCTGGACAGCTAAAGGAAACATAGCAGAGTCTAAAGGTGATCACTAATCTATTAAGAACTGAGGTGGTTTTGCTACCAATGACAAAACAACCTGCCAGAAGCAAAGGCATCATTTTTTCATTTCTTTCTCTCTTTTTTAAAGCAAAATGTAGACTTGGGAAATAGCAAGCTTAGCTTACAAAAAGGAGTGTAATAACTTTTTTTTTTTGCTTTACTGTATGCCAAGGTCAGTATCTGGCTGTCATTGATGCAATGACAAACATTGAGATTTCATCAGGCAAACAACTTGAGAAAAAACTAACGAGTTGTTAATAAACCTGCCTTGGAAACATATCAGAGGCAACATTTTAAAAACATCCTAGTAATACTTCTGACACAGTATCAGTTCTACCTTTTCTATTACACTTAGAAAACAGAGGCACAAACTGACCCTAACTCATGACTCTTCCCGAACTGCCTGACTTTTACAACCCACCAGGAAGAAACGCTAACAGTCATGACACCGAAACTTCAGGATAAGGAAGGGTTGTCTGAATGTTGTGTACATAATAATCATGTTATGATGACTTTTTTGGAAAGCGCATTTAAAAATCCCTGTATTTTTTTCAAACCTGATCTGAACACATTGGGCTGAAATTCTTGTGCACATGTAGGCAATGCAGATTTCATGCGGCTCTTCCAATTCTTGCTGAACAAGAAGTACAAAGGCTTCAACAAATCTGCACCCCTATTTTTGTTTAAAGGACATATTTCTGCATCAACAATTCTGATTTGCAGGCTTGTTTTTACAGTCTCTAACCCATGACCGAGTTCACGATGATTAGTATACATTTTTTTTAGAAAGTATAATAAACCACAAGTCAGAAAATTACAATGAAACTTTAGTGCAGCGTGAATTATGACTATCCTGACAAAAGAAGTCCTTTCTAAAGAAAACCCCTCTACCTGATTTTCATCCCTTGTGTACAGTTGGCTGGCATTTATTTTCCGGACACCACTGTCTCTTGTGCATAGTGGTTTATTGGCAGCCCTTCAGATACACTGTGTCTTTAACAAGGACAGATTCCTAAGGCCCCTGAGAGCATTTCCTCATTTTCTAACGAGGAACGAATGAACGTCCGAGTTGTCACACAAGTCCTCAGTCGTTAGTAAAGGTTTTGGGCTAAACCGGATCCCTTGTTCTCTTGTGCCTTCACCACGCCCCATACAATTTGGTAGCACATGAGTCTCCCTTAGTACATGTCTCTGTAGATTTCCTGTAGCAAAGGATGCAGTGAAGTGTCCTCCGTTTTCTTGATCTCCTGCACTAACTGGGCATGCTCGGTGACTAGCTGGCGTAGGTCAGCAAGTTTCTGCAGTAGGTTAGGGAAGAGAAATGTATTGTCTGGGTGGTTATTCTGTAGGTGGAGCTGCAGAACATGGACGATGCTCTCCTGCATCCGCTCAATGTATGAGACATTCATCAGGCCTGGACGATCTGAGTGACAAAAAGAATAGGTTTTAGGAAACCTGGTCCTACCCAGTACGAAACTGATTTGAAAATCTGATTTGCTCAAATTTTTGGCAGTACACTACACAGCATAAAGACTTCTAAAAGTGTCTACAAAGAAGGTGGTCTGTCAAATCAACTCATGCTTCTTACCTCCACAGCAGATGATGGCTGCCACAAAGAGGGCAAGGTCACTGTCATCCAGTCCAAGTGCATTGAACTTCATGGCAAACTGGAACTTTGGCTCCATCATGTCACTAAATGGTCGTCGCAAGCTCTTGAGGAACTCTCTTGTGATGAAGCCACTGCCATAGGCAACTAACAAGCCGTCTTTATTCATGCATGAGGCCAGCATGGCAAAGAGTGCCTCGTACACACCATACTTTAACAGTGTTACCTGAAAAAGTGAACAAATATAAATAAAGTTAGAAAGACAGATTGCATGAACATGCTGAGAGAAATGCTATGTTTTTGCTTTACTATTTAAAGAGTGCAGAGAAGAACAGTGATGGAGATATGGCCCAACAGGCCAATTGGATTGGACAGAGGGCCAGTAGAATCATTTAAACATGGACTACTGAAAATGCGAAGGCATCGTAATACTCTGAATTCACAGGAAAGATATTCCATTAGCTTCCGAATAGCAAAAATGGTCCGACCAACCTGATCATTAAGGTCGAGGTTGCAGAAGCCTGGAACAGATTTGGCAAACTCGGTGAGTTCTGTGACAGTCTCCACCGACGTGCACTGGCAGCAGTGGAAGATCCGCACTTCTGCATCCTTATCAAGCAGTCCACCTGCAGTGCCAACCATCTTTGCCACCAGAGTCCGCTCAGCCAGGTGCAAAGTCTCCATGTCATGGATTACAAAGGGCTGGAATAGAAAAGAGATTACTAAGAAGACAAACATTTTAATAAAATTTCAGTAAAAATTTCAAAAAATACTACATAAATTTCATAAAGTACTATTTTATCCCTTCTTACTGGCAGGTGAGGTGAGAATCACATAGATAACTTCTGAAACCTTCAACAAGTCATGAAATCACCCAATGCTGTAGTATACGATAGAGAGAGTATTGTCATACAGCCTTCACATCCCATTCTACTTCTCTCCTCATACATGTCAGAACTCGGATAATATGAATACAAGAGTTGTGTTGCATTCCACTTCTTACAGCCCCTGCAAGCTCTTGACTAGCAGGCCTGTGGCTAAGCAGCTAACACAGTCAAGTGTGTCACCTGCTGAAAATATTAGACTGCTAATGCCCAACCATTCAGTCTAGAGTTGTGTCTCCATCTGCATGCCCTTAATGTAGTTGAACAAGCCTTGGCACTGCTCATCTTAGAGAAGCAGTTTTCAGTTTAGACATCGCCGGCTACAAGGTAGATAGCCTGCAAGTCATAAACGTCCAGGGCCAATGATGACTGGTAAGCAGGGTAAGAATATGAAAAAGTGATTTGAGTCTCTTTCTAGGCATGTGGACAACCGGACATCAGACACGAAATCACTGATCCAGTCACTTACAACAGAAGCTGGCACCTATTGGCAGAAAGTATTAAAAAAGACGATTCTCTCTCATGCTCCTCATTTGAGGAGTGATGATTTTGTATCTGTGTGTTCAGGTCTGTGAGACATTTACAGTCTTATAATGATCTAGGAGTTGAACAGCAATGTGGCCTCTTCCTCCTTTGCATGCAACACTGGCATGTTTTAACCTGCTGAGCGTTCCTTGATACTCCTTATACGCACACTACAGTACTATTAAAACAATTCTATCATTAGATTGACTAACAGTGCACCTTGATTCACAATGCACCTTCAGCAGGTTCTACAAGGTTAACATTACTGTGCACCTTCAGCAGGTTCTACAAGGTTAACATTACTGTGCACCTTCAGCAGGTTCTACAAGGTTAACATTAATGTGCACCTCCTCCAGGTTCTACAAGGTTAACATTAATGTGCACCTCCTCCAGGTTCTACAAGGTTAACATTAATGTGCACCTCCTCCAGGTTCTACAAGGTTAACATTAATGTGCACCTCCTCCAGGTTCTACAAGGTTAACATTACTGTGCACCTTCAGCAGGTTCTACAAGGTTAACATTAATGTGCACCTCCTCCAGGTTCTACAAGGTTAACATTAATGTGCACCTCCTCCAGGTTCTACAAGGTTAACATTACTGTGCACCTTCAGCAGGTTCTATAAGGTTAACATTACTGTGCACCTTCAGCAGGTTCTATAAGGTTAACATTACTGTGCACCTTCAGCAGGTTCTATAAGGTTAACATTACTGTGCACCTTCAGCAGGTTCTATAAGGTTAACATTACTGTGCACCTTCAGCAGGTTCTATAAGGTTAACATTACTGTGCACCTTCAGCAGGTTCTATAAGGTTAACATTACTGTGCACCTTCAGCAGGTTCTACAAGGTTAACATTACTGTGCACCTCCTCCAGGTTCTACAAGGTTAACATTACTGTGCACCTTCAGCAGGTTCTACAAGGTTAACATTACTGTGCACCTTCAGCAGGTTCTACAAGGTTAAAATTAATGTGCACCTTCAGCAGGTTCTACAAGGTTAACATTAATGTGCACCTCCTCCAGGTTCTACAAGGTTAACATTAATGTGCACCTCCTCCAGGTTCTACAAGGTTAACATTACTGTGCACCTTCAGCAGGTTCTACAAGGTTAACATTAATGTGCACCTCCTCCAGGTTCTACAAGGTTAACATTAATGTGCACCTCCTCCAGGTTCTACAAGGTTAACATTACTGTGCACCTTCAGCAGGTTCTATAAGGTTAACATTACTGTGCACCTTCAGCAGGTTCTATAAGGTTAACATTACTGTGCACCTTCAGCAGGTTCTATAAGGTTAACATTACTGTGCACCTTCAGCAGGTTCTACAAGGTTAACATTACTGTGCACCTCCTCCAGGTTCTACAAGGTTAACATTAATGTGCACCTCCTCCAGGTTCTACAAGGTTAACATTAATGTGCACCTCCTCCAGGTTCTACAAGGTTAACATTACTGTGCACCTTCAGCAGGTTCTACAAGGTTAACATTACTATGCACCTCCTCCAGGTTCTACAAGGTTAACATTACTGTGCACCTTCAGCAGGTTCTACAAGGTTAACATTACTGTGCACCTTCAGCAGGTTCTACAAGGTTAACATTACTATGCACCTCCCCCAGGTTCTACAAGGTTAACATTACTGTGCACCTCCTCCAGGTTCTACAAGGTTAACATTACTGTGCACCTTCAGCAGGTTCTACAAGGTTAACATTACTGTGCACCTCCTCCAGGTTCTACAAGGTTAACATTAATGTGCACCTCCTCCAGGTTCTACAAGGTTAACATTACTGTGCACCTTCAGCAGGTTCTACAAGGTTAACATTACTGTGCACCTTCAGCAGGTTCTACAAGGTTAACATTACTGTGCACCTTCACCAGGTTCTACAAGGTTAACATTACTGTGCACCTTCACCAGGTTCTACAAGGTTAACATTACTGTGCACCTTCTCCAGGTTCTACAAGGTTAACATTACTGTGCACCTTCACCAGGTTCTGCAAGGTTAACATTACTGTGCACCTTCTCCAGGTTCTACAAGGTTAACATTACTGTGCACCTCCTCCAGGTTCTACAATGTTAACATTACTGTGCACCTTCACCAGGTTCTACAAGGTTAACATTACTGTGCACCTTCTTCTCCAGGTTCTACAAGGTTAACATTACTGTGCACCTTCTTCTCCAGGTTCTACAAGGTTAACATTACTGTGCCCATTCACCAGGTTCTACAAGGTTAACATTACTGTGCACCTTCTTCTCCAGGTTCTACAAGGTTAACATTACTGTGCCCATTCACCAGGTTCTACAAGGTTAACATTACTGTGCACCTTCACCAGGTTCTACAAGGTTAACATTACTGTGCACCTTCACCAGGTTCTACAATGTTAACATTACTGTGCACCTTCACCAGGTTCTACAATGTTAACATTACTGTGCACCTTCAGCAGGTTCTACAAGGTTAACATTACTGTGCACCTTCTCCAGGTTCTACAAGGTTAACATTACTGTGCACCTTCACCAGGTTCTACAAGGTTAACATTACTGTGCACCTCCTCCAGGTTCTACAAGGTTAACATTACTGTGCACCTTCACCAGGTTCTACAAGGTTAACATTACTGTGCCCATTCACCAGGTTCTACAAGGTTAACATTACTGTGCACCTTCTTCTCCAGGATCTACAATGTTAACATTACTGTGCACCTTCACCAGGTTCTTCAAGGTTAACATTACTGTGCCCATTCACCAGGTTCTACAAGGTTAACATTACTGTGCACCTTCTTCTCCAGGTTCTACAAGGTTAACATTACTGTGCACCTTCACCAGGTTCTACAAGGTTAACATTACTGTGCACCTCCTCCAGGTTCTACAAGGTTAACATTACTGTGCACCTCCTCCACGTTCTACAAGGTTAACATTACTGTGCACCTTCACCAGGATCTACAAGGTTAACCTCACTGAGCACCTTCACCAGGTTCTACAAGGTTAACATTACTGTGCACCTTCTTCTCCAGGTTCTACAAGGTTAACATTACTGTGCACCTTCACCAGGTTCTACAAGGTTAACCTCACTGAGCACCTTCACCAGGTTCTACAAGGTTAACATCACTGTGCACCTCCTCCAGGTTCTACAAGGTTAACATTACTGTGCACCTCCTCCAGGTTCTACAAGGTTAACATTACTGTGCACCTTCACCAGGTTCTACAAGGTTAACCTCACTGTGCACCTTCACCAGGTTCTACAAGGTTAACATTACTGTGCACCTTCTTCTCCAGGTTCTACAAGGTTAACATTACTGTGCACCTTCTTCTCCAGGTTCTACAAGGTTAACATTACTGTGCACCTTCACCAGGATCTACAATGTTAACATTACTGTGCACCTTCACCAGGTTCTACAAGGTTAACATTACTGTGCACCTTCTTCTCCAGGTTCTACAAGGTTAACATTACTGTGCACCTTCACCAGGTTCTACAATGTTAACATTACTGTGCACCTCCTCCAGGTTCTACAAGGTTAACATTACTGTGCACCTCCTCCAGGTTCTACAAGGTTAACATTACTGTGCACCTTCACCAGGTTCTACAATGTTAACATTACTGTGCACCTTCACCAGGTTCTACAAGGTTAACATTACTGTGCACCTTCTTCTCCAGGTTCTACAAGGTTAACATTACTGTGCACCTTCACCAGGTTCTACAATGTTAACATTACTGTGCACCTCCTCCAGGTTCTACAAGGTTAACATTACTGTGCACCTTCTTCTCCAGGTTCTACAAGGTTAACATTACTGTGCCCATTCACCAGGTTCTACAAGGTTAACATTACTGTGCACCTCCTCCAGGTTCTACAAGGTTAACATTACTGTGCACCTTCACCAGGTTCTACAATGTTAACATTACTGTGCACCTTCACCAGGTTCTACAAGGTTAACATTACTGTGCACCTTCTTCTCCAGGTTCTACAAGGTTAACATTACTGTGCACCTTCTTCTCCAGGTTCTACAAGGTTAACATTACTGTGCACCTTCTTCTCCAGGTTCTACAAGGTTAACATTACTGTGCACCTTCACCAGGTTCTACAATGTTAACATTACTGTGCACCTTCACCAGGTTCTACAAGGTTAACATTACTGTGCACCTTCACCAGGTTCTACAAGGTTAACATTACTGTGCACCTTCTTCTCCAGGTTCTACAAGGTTAACATTACTGTGCACCTTCACCAGGTTCTACAATGTTAACATTACTGTGCACCTCCTCCAGGTTCTACAAGGTTAACATTACTGTGCACCTTCTTCTCCAGGTTCTACAAGGTTAACATTACTGTGCACCTTCTTCTCCAGGTTCTACAAGGTTAACATTACTGTGCACCTTCACCAGGTTCTACAATGTTAACATTACTGTGCACCTCCTCCAGGTTCTACAAGGTTAACATTACTGTGCACCTTCTTCTCCAGGTTCTACAAGGTTAACATTACTGTGCACCTTCTTCTCCAGGTTCTACAAGGTTAACATTACTGTGCACCTTCTTCTCCAGGTTCTACAAGGTTAACATTACTGTGCACCTTCTTCTCCAGGTTCTACAAGGTTAACATTACTGTGCACCTTCACCAGGTTCTACAAGGTTAACCTCACTGAGCACCTTCACCAGGTTCTACAAGGTTAACATCACTGTGCACCTTCACCAGGTTCTACAAGGTTAACATTACTGTGCACCTTCTTCTCCGGGTTCTACAAGGTTAACATTACTGTGCACCTTCTTCTCCAGGTTCTACAAGGTTAACATTACTCTGCACCTTCACCAGGTTCTACAAGGTTAACCTCACTGAGCACCTTCACCAGGTTCTACAAGGTTAACATTACTGTGCACCTTCACCAGGTTCTACAAGGTTAACATTACTGTGCACCTTCTTCTCGGGGTTCTACAAGGTTAACATTACTGTGCACCTTCTTCTCCAGGTTCTACAAGGTTAACATCACTGTGCACCATCACCAGGTTTGACAAGGTTAACATTACTGTGCCCATTCACCAGTTTCTACAAGGTTAACATTACTGTGCACGTTCTCCAGGTTCTACAAGGTTAACCTCACTGAGCACCTTCACCAGGTTCTACAAGGTTAACATCACTGTGCACCTTCACCAGGTTCTACAAGGTTAACATTACTGTGCACCTTCTTCTCCGGGTTCTACAAGGTTAACATTACTGTGCACCTTCTTCTCCAGGTTCTACAAGGTTAACATTACTCTGCACCTTCACCAGGTTCTACAAGGTTAACCTCACTGAGCACCTTCACCAGGTTCTACAAGGTTAACATCACTGTGCACCTTCACCAGGTTCTACAAGGTTAACATTACTGTGCACCTTCTTCTCCGGGTTCTACAAGGTTAACATTACTGTGCACCTTCTTCTCCAGGTTCTACAAGGTTAACATCACTGTGCACCATCACCAGGTTTGACAAGGTTAACATTACTGTGCCCATTCACCAGTTTCTACAAGGTTAACATTACTGTGCACGTTCTCCAGGTTCTACAAGGTTAACATTACTGTGCCCATTCACCAGGTTCTACAAGGTTAACCTCACTGAGCACCTTCACCAGGTTCTACAAGGTTAACCTCACTGAGCACCTTCACCAGGTTCTACAAGGTTAACATTACTGTGCACCTTCACCAGGTTCTACAAGGTTAACATTACTGTGCACCTTCACCAGGTTCTACAAGGTTAACCTCACTGAGCACCTTCACCAGGTTCTACAAGGTTAACCTCACTGAGCACCTTCTTCTCCAGGTTCTACAAGGTTAACATTACTGTGCCCATTCACCAGGTTCTACAAGGTTAACATTACTGTGCACCTTCACCAGGTTCTACAAGGTTAACATTACTGTGCACCTTCACTAGGTTCTACAAGGTTAACATTACTGTGCACCTTCTTCTCCAGGTTCTACAAGGTTAACCTCACTGAGCACCTTCTTCTCCAGGTTCTACAAGGTTAACATTACTGTGCACCTTCACCAGGTTCTACAAGGTTAACATTACTGTGCACCTTCACCAGGTTCTACAAGGTTAACATTACTGTGCACCTTCACCAGGTTCTACAAGGTTAACATTACTGTGCACCTTCTCCAGGTTCTACAAGGTTAATATTACTCTGGACCTTCTTCTCCAGGTTCTACAAGGTTAACATAACCATGTACTTTCTCCAGGTTCTACAAGATTAACATAACTATGCACCTTCAGGTGCACAAGGCAAATTTATCTTAAAACAAAATGAAGAACTGTACACTATGTACATGACAGTGTTGTCAGACAGTGATGTTTGAAGAAGTGAGAATTATATGTTTGCTCAAACAGAAGGTTTCCTCAAACGGTATGCTTCCACAAATAACATAGGTAAGCACTGATGCATAACTGTAAATAATGTAGAGCAAACAGTGTTGAGGCCATTTTTGGTTTCCTCACCTGGAACAGTGCTTCCCTTCTTCACAGGATGGGGCAAAAGTGATTTAAATTTCAACTGAAACTCTCACACCTGCTTCTGGATGTCAACATGAGGCAGTTAGCTACAGAAAAGCTACATTTGATTCCCAGACCATCTACAGAGCATTTAATCTGTGATGATTTGTAGTGACATTTTTTCATAGCAGCATATTTTCCTAGGTCACATTTACATAAAATAATATTAAGCTGATCTGATGGAAAATACCATGGAGAATCATATTTAGCATGCATATGGAAGTTAAGACACATAAGATTTTTTTCCAAGTGCAGTATAAGCTACAGCTATACTTTAAAGCATTTTAAGACCCAGCAAAACCACACAGTCATGAGGTCATGAACTCAAATATGACTAAGACTTATGATTAAGAACAATGCTTTTACTGGAAACAGACAGTAGTGGTGTGCGTGTGGACGGGAGTAGGTAGTTCATACCGTTATGTGTGTGTAGGAGTCTGATAAAAAGGCCGCATTTCAGATTCATTTTAGATCATTCATTTATAGGCAGTAAATCAGGGTCATGATTGCTGGAATTATGTTATGGACACAGAAGCAACAAGGTTCACTAGGAAATATCACACAAAAAATAACTGTAAGAGTGGACAGAATGAGAGAAAGAGAGAATAAGAGAGAGAGAAAGAGATGCATATAGATATACATACACAACAACAACAATAGGCTAATCTTACTGGTGTGCTTGTTTTGCCTGTCAGGATGGTCCGTGCTTTAGATTTGTTCATGCTGAAGTTCTTCAGATAAGCCTCATAAATTTGTTTGGCCAGAGTTTTCTGGTCAGCTAGCTTAGGATTCTCAATCTCCTTCTCCCCAGTTAATATCTCTGCCTTCAGCTTCAACTTCTCAGACTGGGGCATTCGGCCAAAACGGATGGCTGTATGAAAAAAACAGCACAATGACTGAGGTCAGGAGCATTCTCTGAATGGTTATACTATTGACTGTCACTTAATGGATCAGAATTTAAAATAAATAAATAAATAAATAAGTTGCTTGCAACATTCCTATTTGGAAATATATGCATGAGTGTGGTATGGTTGAAGTTATAGTATGACAGAGCATATCACTGTTTTTTGTATTAGGATGAAGGCACTATAAACAGAAATAAAATCACATTTTTACTTAATAGTCTTGAGCTGAACACACTATTTGCAAATCCACACTATTTGCAAAGCTCTGGTGTCTTGGTAGTAGACCCCAAGGAGTGGCGTAATGCAAATTTTAGGCTGGATTCTATCCAAAGATGAAAATCATTGCATGTTATCATGTGATGAGTTCATCGTGACCCAGCATTTGGCTGATGTTAAGACGTCGGCTGACATTTCATTTCATCATTTTATCGGGAATGGAACTTTACTGACTGGCTCCATCTATCAGCTGAGGCTGCCCAAGTACATAATTCACTTTTACTATCCAGAAGAGCTAAACATTTGAACTCAGGAGATTAATGTAGTAGCAACTTGCTCAATAATGTGTGATATATTTTAACAGTCAACTAGAATGAGATCCAGTGCCTACTTGGATTACAAAATCTCTAAATCTAATCACATCTAATCCCAGTGATTGGCTGTTACTCAGTCCCTCCAGGATTCCTCCATTTTGTGATTACAGAAATGACCACAAAATCAAGGAAACTCCATGATATTCAGAGCAGCGTGCAATTTTTCCAAAATGACTGTAAATGTTACGCAGCTTGGGGCCTAGACCCTGTTGTGTGACATCACAACACACATTCAGCCAAAGCCCTCTTCGGTTCACATGCGTTCAACCATAGCACAGCTATCATAAAAGGTAAGTACATATATGTCTTTACTGGTAGGAGTTTTAAAGAAGAATCCTGTGCTTGCAGTTTTGACAAGTTAAGTAGTGTTCTGCAAAAAAAAAGCACAAAAACAAGCAAGTTTCATCATAATTTTGAAAAAAGGTCCAGTAAAATCAGTGAAATCCTGGAGGGAATGATAGACCTATTATTTTTTACACACACACACACACACACACACACACACACACACACACACACACACACTGCTTTACTATCCTTCAGAGAACTTTTCATTGGCATAACCCTAACTAAATGGAACATTTTAGCTCTTTAATTTTTTAATAAAAGCTGCCTCTAAAACAGCAAATCAGCTTAAAATACACAGTATCTTGCACTTTATTATAGCTAAAGAACTATATTAGTTCATAAAGTTCAGACATTATAGCTACCGGGTGGAGCTTTTGTGGCTGAAGAAGCACCAGGAGATGTTACAGATGTAGCAACATTTGATAAGTGACTCTCAGTGGACTGATCCTTTGGCCAGTCTAGCACCATCACACCACATGGTGACTTTTCACATAGTCCAGCATGAATAATTTATTAGAGAAGAATGTATAATTTATATGTACTGTACATATGGTACAACCAATTTTCTTTCAACATCTTTCAAGGCTGACTGGAGCTTAAACCTTATCTGTGCTGTCCAAAACTGAGATGTTTAATAAAAAGAAATGCATAGAGTCACATAGGAACAAGTGCATTGAGGAAGTTTAGGGTAGAGCCAAAACAAGCCAGGTGTCATTTCCATTCTGTGACCACTGAAGCTCTGCCAGATATACTGTATGAGTTATGTGGGATTTAACACACCCTGACTCAATTTAAAACATCTGTTCTAACAGATGGAGATTGTAAGTCTGCAAGATCACACATCTGAACATGAGAATATGTTCCATACAAAATGCTGATTATTATGAAATGTGCAAACTGACCAGTGTTTCGCCGTTCAAGTCAAATCTTTTGCACTCTGAACGGTCTATTTAAATAATATAAATGCATCTTGAGTTTCCAATTATGAATAATATTAACACCCTTATTATTACTTAAAAATACAACTAGCAACTATAACTGATAAAAGGCATAATGTCTATAGTATGTTGGGGTCTATATATTATTCAGCAAGTTTAAACGCTGCTTGTTCAGCTGGTGGTTTGACCCCGCATGTTTCCTGAACCCTCACAGTCTGTTTTGACACTGTTCCATGATGTCACTTTGACTCCCTTCACCCCTGCTGCTATTTTTAGTGTGGCACCATTGAAGCCGTGTACAGCGGGGGTTGAGGGTCAGCATGCCACGCTGGACGTGTACATAAAAGTGGGGTGGGGGGGGTCTGGGTCAGTGCACGAAAAGCTTTTTAGGTCAAGGACTCGGGAGCACAACATTCAGAGCACACGTCCTCAGAGTGCTGAGTATGTCAACAAGGGGAAGTACAAGTGCAGATCTGTAATGCCGAAAATGAATAAATCACTTTGACCAACAATTGTTTTTAGACTTGAAATTCTTTTAAAAATTATGGAAGTAGAACAATGGAATACAGTGTCCCTTTAATTTTAATGATTAACCTACACAAGCTGTTAGGGAGTAATAAAACACAAGGAGAGAGGGAGAGAGAGAGAGCTTAACTGAAAACTGCTATCTGATCTACTGAAGAGACGCTCTGGAAAATTAATGTGCTTGGACATGGTACACATTACTAAGCTCACATAATGGCTCCACGATAACTTGAATGTTGTTTACATTGTTACTCTGGTAGCAGGAGACCAGGATTTCATCTGATATCATAGTAATAAAATGTCACCTTATCCACAGCAGCATGCAGCAGCAGTAGTGTCATTCTGAATGATAAATAATCTTTTGATAAATAATGGACTGAGCGTATCATGTTCAGTGTTGGACAAGCTGGTCATGTGACAGACCATGTCACTGGAAGAGACAGGATAGGTTACACGCTTGGATCATCAGACCAAGACAATTCTGACTCACAGGCCAAACTGTGTCTCCGCGGTATTGTTCTTTGCTAGACACTGTGGTACGATATGATACATTAATCTGTGAGCTCATGAAACCACATTTTATTCTTATTTCTTTTTATGGCAAGTGAGCTTCACCATGAATAATTACTCAGACTGAGTAATGTTGAATAGGAAGTTCTTTTGCTCACATAAAAAGTATATTTTTATTTTATTAGAGCCAGCAAAATGATATTATCTGTCTGGTTTGCATGACTGGTCTCTCCCCATTCAACTAAACAGAGGCTAAATAGAGACTTTACAGTACTGCAATCTTCATCAGTAGTGTCTGACCCAACATAGTGGAAGACCTGGAAAGTTCAGTTTGGTCACATGCCTTATGTTTTTTCCGAACATAAAACCAGATGCTGAGCAAAAGGAAATCATACTTAGAAGCTCCTCCATTGTTCCTATTGTTACAAGGTTTTTTTTTTCCCCTGCTACGATCTGAAGAGTGCAGGAAATAATGTCAACACAACACAACCTCCAGAGTACCCCTTCTACGGTTTCAGGTGCCATCAAACAAATAGATCAAGAGGTACCTGACTGAGGCATAGATATTTCCATATTCCATGTTTTGGGTTGGTAACTAGACGGTTCAGTGGAAATTGTGGAGGTATTTCTTATCTACATATACACAGATTACTAATGTAAGGACTAAAATACAACAGGACATGCTATACTAAGAAAATAGCCAAAGACGGGATTGTGTACTGCCTGCATGGAGTCGACTATTTTCCGATAACACCACGTCTTTAAATGTTTTATTTATTAAACAATGACACGCGATATGTTTTGTCTCTTTATAGCTGTATTTCTCTCTCTCCCTCTCTCTCTCTCACACACTCTCTCTCTCTCTCACACACACACTCTCTCTCTCTCACACACACACTCTCTCTCTCTCCCTCCCTCTCTCACTCTCTCAGTAAAGGTTGTGAGGCTACTGAGCAACTGCAAACACCTCTGTTCCAAAGATTGTTTTGCATAAAACTTTAAGTAAATAAATGTTCATACATTTTTTCTTTGATAAATAACGGCATTAAAAAAGATCCTTAGTATCCTTATATGAGCATTGCATTAGTTGTTAATATACAAGCTATAATGTGTAATAACGCATAAATATACACTGCATAACACATAGAAACATAACATAACATAGAAAAGCATAACACAGAAAATTAATAGAAAAATTATCACCTTCTGACCGGTCAGACTTGAGAGGTCAACAATCGTGTGTTTTTTGTGCGTGTTTTGTGTTAAGTGTGTTATCTACAAGCACTGTGTGTGTGTGTGTGTGTGTGTGTGTGTGTGTGTGTGTGTGTTTGTGTGTGTTAATAGTATAGCACTGACCATTGTGGGACATGCCCACAGCTAGGCACTTTTGAAAGCGGCAGTATTGGCACTTGTTCCGGTTCTTCTTTTGGATTTTGCAGTGGCGTTCACACTTGTCGTATTCCAGCTTGAGGCGGATTGTGCGCCTGAAGAAACCCTGAAGAGAACAGAAATTTACGAATTTACAATGTTTAATGGATTTGATATCAGGCATCCCAAACATGGCAAATGTAGAGATTGACAAAATTTACTTACTGTTTCAAACTGTTATTTAATTTTTTACTCTCCCCAAAAAAGATTATTATTATTATTATTCTCTATTTTTATTTATCAGATTGTATTGTATCTTGTTACGCTGAGCTAGTTACACTGAGATTTAAAAAATTATGAACAGTTGATAAAAATAATAAATTGTGCATGAAAACTAACTTCAATATACAGACTGAAATAGCATGTACTTCCTCTTACAGTATATTGAATTATGTATTAGTTTACATGTAAGTGGATATAACACAACTGTTGGAGGTTCCTCCTAAAATAATTTTTTTGGCTTTAAAAGCTCTATCCAGAAGCCTGCAGCATTTAATAAAAGGTTCCAAGTGAAATGCTTTTAGTTGAAGTTTTAATCTTCCAAAGAACTCTCTACAACGTTTTATACACAGTTCTAAAATCCCTTTAGGAAGCTAAAACTCTTCCAAGGGCCCCTGAGGAAACACCTACTTAATGGGAAATAAATCCCAAGACATAAATGTGTAATTGTGTACTAAATGCAACTTCTAGCATTGAGACTTATGACTTACATCATTTCGATTTCAAACCAGCAATAAATTATAAGACCATTCAAAGCCCCACCTGGGGTTCTACCCAGACTGTGCATGATTAAGCTGCTATATATCAGTATACCAGACAAGTGCAAGCCCAGGCATCAGGCCACACACTCGTAGCAAGCTTGAAATCTCTTAACTTGCACAATCTGGATAAACAGTTAATAACCAATAACCAGTGCCAGCAGTGTGGACACTCAAAGGGAGGCTGACTGGCAGGCAGATGAGGGACATTAACCAGAGATTTCTTCACTTCTGTTTAGCCACTCTGTCCCAAGATACTTCCACAAAGTTACGAAAGTGAGATGATAGTGAGTGCAGGATGTCCACAGGGACAGCCAGAGCAGTGGATATGTGTGTGTGTGTGTGTGTGTGTGCGTGCATATGTGCATGTGTGTGTTGGTTGATTTGAGGACAAAATGTTTGGGGGCACAAGTCCAGCTGAGAGACAGCATGCACGTGGTTGCCCTGGCCTAATCACGGGCCATGGACATGACTGTCCAGCTGAAACAGTGTGTGGTGGTGTGTGTAACGCCTGTGCATGCGCAGGGGAGTAGATGGGAGTGTGTGTGTGTGTGCGTGCAAGTGACCAGACAGTGTATGTGCCTGTTTCTGTTGTCTCTGGGGGTGAATTACATTTGAACCTAAAACTGATGCATCTGCACACAATATGCACGTAATCATTTACTTCTTCCAAGCATTCGAACTAACATGGAATTATTTCCTAACATTATTACAGCCAATTACTGTGTAATAAACAAAACATTTTTTCTTGTGCAAATGGAAATGTTTGGATCTCAGAGCAAGTCTCACCTTGCAACCCTCACAGGCATGAACGCCATAGTGATATCCCGAGGCTCGGTCTGCACATACGCGACACTCCAGGTTTAGAGAAGCAGAGTTAAACTCCTCCTGTCCTGCTACAGCACCACACACACCTGAAGATGGACTTGATGCTGGGGTCAGAGCATCTATTGACGTGCAAGCACGCACACACACACACACACACACAAAAATCAAATCAGTTTACTCACATTAGATTTAGTACACTTTGCTTTGTATCATATAGTAACAAATAATACACTCAAAACACATTTCCGTCATTTGTAATGTTCTACTGCTTGCATAGTAATGCTACGTTCACACACACACGACTCACAGAGAAAAGCCAACAGAGATCGTTGGACACTTCCACATGACATGAGTGACAGTTGGCGACTAGATAGGTGATGGGTGGGTGTGTCCAGTGACCTGACACAATCAGAAAAAGCTGAACTATGCAAATATGGAGCGACTTGTTGCAGCGACGAACAAAAGGTGTGAAGACAGTAAAGCACACGTGATCTGTGGCAAAGAGCACACACTGCTTCTTCTTCATCTCATATGATATGATGCAGATAAACACTGCTGAGTTTAATACACAAAACACCAAATCTCCCTGCAGAATGTGAGATTTCAGCAACAAGAAAACTGATTTGTTGTTAAGTGGAATGCAGGTTAGATAAATTTATTACTATGGCAACCGGTAGTAGGAATGTCTCCTGGCGACTTCATAGTCCAGCGACTGGCAACATGCAGAAAGAAAGTCACTGTATTTGTAAAAGTAGCTTTAGAGTAAAGGAGACACATGGACTCCAAGTTTGTTTCAATGCCACACATGTTCAGGGTGTCTTGCATCAAAATGGCTTAATGTTGCAAATAATACTCTGTGACGTAAGAAAAAAACCCAGAAATATACTGGATTTTGGAAAGAGAATACAGAGCTTGAAAACATCTCCTAGCTTGTTGTTTCCAGAAAAGTAAACGTACGGGTTTTTTCATGCTACGTTATGGCTTTTTGAGGGCCAGATGTATGAAACTAAACACCAGCATGAACCGTGATACTGCATTATTGTATCATAATTTTTTAAAGAATCATTTAGCATTTAATAAACAGACGACAGTAAAACAAACAAAAAAAACAAAAACAACACACTAGATTATGCTGCAATAAACTAAACCTGTTTGGCAGCGTTTCCTTATTGTTGTACATCAATAAGAATGAATATTATTCCTCTTCCCATTTCCAATATTATAACTCTCTCTCTCTCAGGTTGGCTGGGTGCCGCACACACCCTGCTTCTTAGTTAAATGTTTGCCTTGCAACCTGTGATTTATTCATTTTTTTTTGTGTCCTTTGCATAACTGTCTTTACCGCATGTCACAGTCGCGCCTATCAGCTCTAACACGTGCACCATGTCCTGAACTGAAAACCTTTTTATTTATTTTTTTTCATTAAGAGTGTGTAGGAGAGAGACATCGATATCGACTGATATTTACTCAAGATATTCCAACACTTCTCTGGTGTCATGCAGCTGAAGTTATTTTGAATGTGAATTTATACTTGGAGACGATTCTGCAGACACTGTAGACACTTTTAAGCTACAAGCCACTGAAATACAAGAAAGATTTAATTTTCTATGTTTCTACGTTCATGACAAGCAACTGCTAGTTTTAGCCAAGCTTTCCTTATGATTAGGAGCAAGGACAAAGGTCAAGCATGTAACCGAGTGCAAAGATAATGCTACTGTGTAATGTTTAGCTGCATTAAATAAAATAAATATTGACCACACTGATTTCTATTCTTTTGACAAAGTGAAGAAAGGAAGGCATCAATTTCATATTTGTTCAAAACAGCTACATTTATTCTTTTGGGTTGATAATCATATCCACATGAGACATCTCATACTGTATTGCAGGCACCATTGTTCTTTTTTTTGAGTAACAATAGATGAGAATGCCATCCAGTTGGTCAATATGAGACGGACATAACGTCATGGTTCCACTGCTAGTTTCCTACCTGGCACGGTGGAGCTCTCGGAGCTGGAGCACAGGCCGGATGAGTGGTACTCGGACACATCTAGGTTGCTGAGTGCCTCTTCATTGATGGACTCTGAGATGTCTTGTAGGTCTCCTGCACCAACAAAGTCCCTATAGAGTGGGATGTTCAGCATAGAGTCCTCCAGAGGAGACGGAGGACTGTAGGGACTCTCCATGTCTACCATGTCGATGGTGGACCGGGTCTGAAGCCAACTCACACATCAGCCTGCACACAGTAACAGAGGTGGTTGGTCAACTTCATTCAAAGGTTATGAAACCAAACAGATTGCAGGACTACTACAGATTTAAATCACACTTATAAATGTTCATATTATCGCGTACAGTATAGAAGCGGGCGATAATGTTTCTTCAGCGTGACCTCGGTTAGCATAAAAGAAATCTGATTTATCTAAGCGTTCACTCGAACTCCTTAGCAAATCTGTACTAAGAAAATTCATTAATCAGGACAAGGTTTAAAACCGATGACCAGTTTAACCTTGTCAGGGGTTGAGATTTGTCTTTTATTTCCAGCCTTATCTGTATTCAACTTGGGATGCGAGCACTCAAAATATCCTTACCCAAGTGTCTGTGTTGTGTCTGTCTGATGGAGAAGTTAAGCAGACAAGCGAAACGGGGCCAAGGCTGTCGATATTTAACGTGCACTTAAAGCAGAATGCATGGGTCTCTATAGGTCAGGATAAGCCAAGTTGCATTTAACGCTGAAGTTGATTTACATCTGGCAGCCACACTATTTACACACTGCTGAGGCAAATGCACACTACGCTTTAGAATGTGCTATGCTATTAAAAAAGTGCCAACAAAAAGATCATAAAGAGTTCATGCGTGGAGTAGTGGGCCATTAGAAGTTCAGCACTCAGAGCAAGAGAGGCTGTGTAGAGGGTATATGTTGAAAAATAAGGAAATTTAGACTCAAGCCTTGTCAAATAAACTGGTTATTGAATTTGTCAAATAAAACTGCTTATTGAATTTGTTAGTTTATTACGTCCAGAAAGTCAGATGGAATAAGACAGAAGGGGAGTTTGAATGAATGAAAGCACAGAAAAACAAGAGGAGGAGGCTGAGGATCACTAGCTGAGACAACAGAGCTTTGTCTGTCACAGGGCAAAGCGACCGAGTTACCGAGTGACCGAGTGGGAGACGACCCTGTGAACTAGGGACGCACAATGTCATCAACTCACTCAGCAATGACACAACAAGGGTGTCCTCAACAACGGGCAAGAAAAATGAGATATGTGTCCTGGTCAGGGTCACAGTATCCAGAGTCTAGTCTGGGAGAACACCTACAGATAATTTATCAGTCCACCAGTCACCCATGTGGACACGTAGAGAATATAAAAGCTCCACACAGGGAGTAACCCGAGCTCAGGATTTGAACTCAGGACCTCGGAGCTGCGAGAGGTCAACATGTATTGCATAATAGTGACTTTGTTTTATCTTGTACTGGCCCCATGTTTCTGTCTACTGTACATAATGTGTAGGGATAGGGAATTGTTTATAGGCTCGATTGTTTATAGTCTTCTTTACACCAATGCATATAATTAACATTACATTTACATTATAATGCAAAGCCACAAAGCCTCCTGGATACAGAGCACAGTATTTCATTCAGTCTCTCTCAGTGATGCATGTGGTGCATTATTTTAAACCTATTATCTTAATTGGACTTTAGACACTGATAGCATATCTGTCTACACAAAAGGCGCACAGTATATCCACCCACAACTAAAACGTAATTAAGTTTAGTGAGTTCAAATGCATTTGTAAATATTCATTATATGTCCAGAAATATTGAATACAGTTTTTAAGAGAAAACGTTTCTGGTTAACTAAATCAGAAAGTCTTCACCACGGCTTGGGATGTAAAAGTTTCCTCACACATGTTAATTGTGCAACATTACAGAATAAAGGACACGCTAAAATTCCAATGCTGTGAGACGTTACTGAATTATTAACATGCAAGGAGGAGAATGCTGTGCATACTGTACACATGACCATGAAACCAGGACCCAGAAACGTCTTCTTGCATTAAAGCTGGGTTTCTCCCCAACAGTGCTCTTGTACTTGTCCTAATGGTCATTTTAAATAACTGACCATTTCAGTATTCCAAGGTTTGCCTAAGAGCCAAACATTTCCATATGAGGGTTACTGTAGTTATATTCTACTCTTTCACTGCCTGAACAGGGATTTAAGATAGAGACAAATAAATGTATATTTGCAGGGTGTTTTCTCTGAGGGTCTGAAGGACTGCTTTTTAAAAGCAGAGACTACAGTTCCAGCACCCATTTAAAACCTTTGTTCAATGTCAACAGCAAACTGTGTGAGGTGACAATCCAGCTATCTTTTTTCCAGCCAACTGGTCATGTGAGTGCAAAGTTTAGGGAACTGCTTTGTCATGCGGTACAATGTTGTATTTTAAAAGGGAGAAGTCCCCTGACCCATGACGTCTCATTCTAAACACATTCACTGCTGTGATATGTTACTTATTGCAATTAAGTGGCTAGGATGGTGATATAAAAATAGATATACATACAGCACCTCATAAACTGTAGAGGATAAGGTTTTGAATCTAATGTGACTTAACATTTAATATAATGGAATTTCCACCTGTGTTGTTTGTGACTGTGTTCAGCATTGAATGTCTTTGTTTTGTGGTAAATGGCTCACATGAAAGTAGACACTCAGGATTTTGGGAAATTAAGAAGTTACCTAGCCTACTAGGGGCAATATATTTATAACATGTTTATAGAAACGTTACAATTGAACAAAAACCTTTTTTTTTTTGGTAAGAAAATTCTGATTTAAAACTCCTTTTTTCTCACTGAGATGCATCTAAAATTTGCAGCAAGAAAATAAGTCATTTGTTTATACTGACTGTCTGATAAGTGCATTTCCATTCTGCCAATGTACTGGTAAAAATGGTTAATTTAAATCTTACGCATAACAGTCTAGACCAAGCTGGTCCAGTCTCAAAAGTGCAATAAAGCACAATATTTTTTAACATCTGTGTTATCTGGAATTTTCTCTTAATCATCTCCGTTTTCTTCTTCTGCTTGTCATGTGGATTGGAGAGACCCACAGTGTCTCACATGACGCTTGATTTCTGCACTGGTGCCAGGATGTGTGAGTGAAATGAGAACCATGGTAGCTGTGGATATTGTTTGGCACTGATTTTTAATGCATACAAGTACAGAATAACCAAAATGAATCTTCTGATCAATGAGTAACTGGTTCGCAATGATAACCATGTTATATATACTGTAGGTTAACTGCACTCAGCCCAAGTCAATGATACTGTACACTGCCACACATTTGATTCATGGCCCATGATTGCAGCAACAGAATCTAACAACAGTTACTCTTCAATATACCACTTCATCCAGTTTGTAAGAAACAAAAAATCGTAGAGATCCTAGAGATTTTAGTTTAATATTACAGTGTATGTGTTAGTGCCAAAAATATTAAACAAAGTTATCAAATTCACAAAGAGCCTCCTGGTGGTCCAGCGGCAGGATCCCGTGCTCTCATTTCCACAGCCCGGGTTCGAGAGTTAACTCTCAGTGCCGGTCTCAGGCCAGGATTAAATAGGAGGGCTGCGTCAGGAAGCACATCCGGCGTGTGCCAAATCAAAACATGCGGACCAAACGATCTGCTGTGGTGACCCCAAACAGGCAGCAGCCGAAAGAACAACATCAAATTCACAGATTTTCCTATAGACTTTGTATCTGAACGTTGCAGATTTGCTTTTAAAACCTTTCACAGCTTCAGGAATATTCAACACCACAAAGAGAACCCATTCATGTGCTAGAATCGAAGAGTGTGATCTCCAAAGGTCCCGAGAACAAATTCTCCTTCACTGTTGCATGACAGGTGAACATGTAGATACAGTAAGCTGTTGATAGAACAATCACTTCACCCATCCGCTAAAGTCTACTGTTTCTAGTCTAGTATTTATTTGACGTGTTTGTTAAAATGCAACATGCTCCAATTGGTTCATAATGTTCTTGTACTTTTATCCGATTTTCACCACCTTCTGCACTACACACACCAACCGAGCATGCGGCTTCGCTGGAACTATTATTACTAGCCATTTTAAAATGCTTAAACTGATGATAGATTGTTTTGTGCAAAGCAAAATCGTTAAATGTTAAAGAATTCAACTGGCTTATAGGAAAATAATGAAAGACCAGGTGATGTGATTTGTTGCGACAAAGACGTTTCATATATTCCAGTAAAAACAGGTCTTAAAGAGCTTTATTTGTTATTTGCAAATGAGATTTTTTATTATTTAATGAATGTCATACATTTTATCGATTTACACGTTACTATTATTACTTAAGTAATATCAGCTTTAAACCTTCATTCCTTCAACCAGATTTTTTTCTCTTTCTTGAAAAAGAATGCAGCTTGTCTTGTTTTCCTGGAAATCTCAACTGCCCTGTCATGCGAGGGAAAAAGCAAAGGAACAACTTTACACTGGAGACTTCTTCCAAAATGCTAAACAAGTATCTGCTTCCCCTAAGCTTCACCACAGCAACAACTACATAAATTCTTCTTGGAGAAATCATACAAGTCCCTGTGTATTTCGCATAATACAGCACGTTAATATACATCTCTGATCTGGCACTACTGCTATAGCAAATGAATCAACACCTTCTGACCAATCAGAAACAAGAATACAAGAGCACTATTGAAAAAAAAGGGACACTAGACCTCAAGGAATGATGTGAGGAAAATGTACCAAAGCTAAAGGCAATAAAAAAACTCATCCATAGCTTGTTAAGTGGGATTTTGTTCATACTTGTGCCTTTATTCTTTAGCATATGCAGTATCTCCTGACATGAGACAGACATACTCAGGATCAAATAGCTTCTCGTGTATAATCACAGCCATGGGACTAGTTTTGGTGCAGGTTTCAACACACGGCACTGCTGGGTGGAGACTGAAAGCAGCCTGTGGCTAGTAAACCAATGACAGTACAAGGTCTTCATAAACAATCACAGTAAGCCACTATACAGTATAAACACTCACATTTAGGCTTTCATGTGGAAAAAGAAATTCAAAATATCTGAAAGAGGTAAAATAAGACATTAGAAATGGTAGCTGTATTTAATGTCCTTCCTCTGAAGGACATCGCTGTTATTTCGCACACACCAGAGTTTATTTTACACCTTGTTAGTCAGTCAGCCAAATTAAAAAACAAAAGCTACCAAACCAGAAAAGCTTTTTTTACACTGCGTCCTGTTTTACCTGGCAAAGACACCAAAAAAAAAGTGCTGAAACAGTGGGTGTGCTCCCTCATTTGATTTTTCATTTGTATTCATCTGGTTTTATGGTAAAACCTACAACAAGGCCAGACTGTGGTGGCAAATGCTACAGATGGCTGGACAGCTGTAAGGGTCCTGTTACATTTTCCAGTGCGCTGTTTTAAGGGGAGGGCTCGTCATAATCTAGTGCTGTGGACATCACTAATACACTCGAAAGCTTCTTAGCTATGGCACATGAGGACACTTGGCTGTAATCTTTCAGGCCACAGTTTAGGAATACTAGTATGCTAGGACTCGGTATAAATACATCTGTTTTTGGTATAGTTATCTATATATTATGTTTTGTTAATTGTTAGGAAAAAAAATCTTTTCTCTCTTGTGAGTGAGGAGACCGGCATTATTATTGTTCGTCTGTTTGTGCAGAGTGTAAGAGAGAGAGAGAGAGATTTTTCACCATCCATAGCTCACTTATAGTGATTTACAACTCCACCGTCCTCGGGGGTAACGGCTTAACGTTCTCTATACTCCATTACACGTGATTCATTAGCTAATTTTTAAACGCCTAATGAGTGTGTTAAGGTACGAAGAACACTCAGATATTATATCCCAACTCCAAACGCTTTTAAATAGTAACTCGGAATATTTCGAGAGCGGCCACAGACACGTTAGCATGATTGATGACTAACGTCACCAGAAAACCCAGCTTGCTGAAATTAATTACACGGAGCAAACACCCAAGCGCAATTTGCTACCATAAACTTCACTTACTTGCGTGATGAGATGTGAGCTCAATAACACAAGAGTATGCAAACAAAGGAGGGCACACACATGCACACTTATCCATGGGTTTGTAAGTAAAGCCACTATCCATATAGAAACAAATATGTATGTTGACATGCAGAAACAGATAAGCAGAGGGGACTGTTAGCAGAACCAGAAAGTCCTGTTTGGGGGGAAAAAAAGAACCTAAAGAACAAGTAGGTAGCATAGTACATTGAAAGAGAGTGAGAGCGAAGAGCGGGGCCTGAGTAGACAGCTCAGATTCCAAACTAAAGCGCTCTTTCTCACGCCTGCCAGAGCAAAGTCTCACAAAGCACGAAAGAATCAAAGAAACTGAAAGAGAGAGAGAGAAACTGTCTCAGGGTCAGGGATAGAGAGAGAGAGAGAGAGAGAAACCAAGAGAGAGAGATGCAAGAAAATCGAGCAAGATGCAGTAAGCCATTGCACACTGCTGCAAAGCGCTAAACTCAGTGACATGTTCAGACCTGAGCAAACAGGAGATGCTAAAAAAAGTCAATTCAAACTGCAGAACAGGACTTTCTGGAAAATCGATTTGCTTATTTATTTGTCACAGTAGACTAGTCTCCAGTATTACTTTCTTATATCACTTTACACTTATGGTATAAATAGCTTGTGCATGTATTATGCATTATATATATAGAAAGAGAGTATTTGTAACTAACTGATCCAAAAGAAGACTGAAGTAAGACCCAGAGAGATAAATGAAAAGCAACTGAGTCTTCTGCATGCACCATGAAAGCTCTGAGCAATGCAGGTCTGTTCAGGCTATTTACTCAGCAGGACCCCACTAAGAAAAATGACAGTCTGCTTCATGTCCAGTCTGCTTTAACAACCGTCCTTGACAGTCCTCTATTTACACTACTTCACTTCACTCCAGCAGGAACAGCAGAGACAGATCCTGTCCAACTCATCCCAACCAGAATCCTGTCCAACTCATCCCTTCTATACTTACGTAGAAGTATACAGGCAAAGTCAGAAGCTTTCACTGCAAATAACAAACTCATAATACATCAAATTTGCTTCTTGTTAGAAATGGCATAACAATGTTTTGCTTACGTTTTGTTATATGCTGAATTTAGGTAACAATAAGGATGTTTTATCTATGCACTTTAAAATAAAGTTTTTTTTCTTATTTAAAATGTGAAACAAATAGAAAGTCCTTATTGAAACGTAAACAAATTTGTGAAATAGACAGATAACGTGTGAAGTTCACGCCAGCTCGAGTACACACTGTCTTTAAAGCAAAAATAAATAAAAATAAATAAATAAAATAAAATCTGAAATTGTTTTCTATTGTGAAGATTCTACTTTTTATTCAAGTTGTTGTGAATAAAATAATTATTATGCAATGAAAACTGTTGTATTAAATTAGAAAATACAAGCCTCTAATGCTCTCAGAGATTTGGACCCCGCTGCATACAACTTTAATAAGAATGGAGCTGGGGCTGTTAAAGTGCATTGAGTGCATCTGCAATAGAGCAAGGAGTTGCACTGGGAAACAGTCTCCCGGGTTCTTCAATCAACACCCTGTTTCATATTAACTACCTTTTAAAGCATAATCACAACTGGTCCAAGACATTGCCTGTCTGCCACTGTGGTTAATAAACAGAATATCCTCCATGCTTAATAAAATAGGGGAAAAAAAAACAATATCAGTTTCATATCCAAACACTAAAGTAACCGTGACTTCTCCGTCAGTCTGAAGTAAATCAATAATCAAGTGCTATAATTTGGGGTTAAAGTCTAACATATCCCTTGCTTTGATACTGCTGCTATATATCAGTTCTCACTATTATCTGGCAAAAAGCTGTAGGTTAGAGATGAGCGTTGGCAGAGCGCAATTTTTCTTCCATCAACTACCTTTTAATAATCCTCAGGTGACTGCATAAATTAAAAGCTCCTTATATACTATTAGCATAATTATCTGCCTCTAATTAACCCAGAATGCATTAGCAAAACTAATGCACGATAAAACAGAAGGCTGATACTGTACATAGTAGGTCAGTCCTTTCGAAAACCGCCGACTTGCAATTTTCTTATGCAATCTTCAACCAGACTGCAGACTGGAAGCTGATGTGTCTTCTTCTTTCTACTGTCCTTGCTTGAAAGAGATGAGACACCTAGCCTAGTTGGTTTGTTAGGATCCTTTTAAAAAGTAAAAACACCTCCTTATTTCCACAACAAGGACCATGACTCCGGGCGGTGAATCCAAGCAGATGTGAATGTGTGATAAGAGGATGTGCAGGA
Organism: Hemibagrus wyckioides; assembly: GCF_019097595.1. Classification (NCBI taxonomy): domain Eukaryota; kingdom Metazoa; phylum Chordata; class Actinopteri; order Siluriformes; family Bagridae; genus Hemibagrus; species Hemibagrus wyckioides. The sequence goes on along the minus strand of NC_080723.1, from coordinate 6,462,761 downwards.
AAGGAGTGCTGGAGCAGCAATCACAGCGCCTCTGGGGTTATGTAATGAGACTTGAAGAGTGGTCTCAGGTGTTAGTGTGGGATAAAACTCGTACAAAATGTACTGGGGAGGAGAAAAAAGCCCATTCATGTGGTTTAAGCAGAGGCTTTAGTAAACAGCCTTACAGAAGAGTAGACTGCAGTGATGCCAGGATAGAGGACTGGCATGTTTGCATTCGAAAGTTTGCATTCTCTGTTGCATAAGGTTGTGGAAGTATAAATAAAGTCGACATCATCAACAACACACACAAAAGAATTTTTTTTTTTGTATTATTGTGTCACACTGACTGAGTGATGATTCCCAGACTGGTTTGTTTAGTAGTGTGTTAGTTAGTACGCAGCTCTTATCACTACAGGCCTACTCCTACTACACTACAGCACTGTAAATAAACCGAGTAGCTCTGAATTAAAAGACGTATACCTGGAGTTGCGGGGCGTCCATAGTGCGGGAGTTCTCGGCAGGTTAGAGAAAGGGCTCCATGCGGAGAACCAGACAAACGTGTGTCTCTCCTTCCACGCGTCCTTGTTTGTCCGCCGCTGTCAAACTCTCTCCCACTCCCCGCCGCCTGCCGAGCGAAACCCGAACGAACGCCCGGAAGTCGCGTCACGAAAGGCAGCGCGCGCCGTCGCCGTGGAAACGCTTGAGCACGTCCCGTCCCCCCCTCCCAGACACACCTATGGTCTGGGCCAATAGGAATGCAGGATGAGGGGCGAGCACACACAACGCCCCCGAGATTGGGCTTCCATTATCCGGACATGGAGGATGGAGTGAAATACAAAGATAGTGTCGTTTAAACTCACTGTTGAGCATGAACACCATTAAAAACAAAAAAAGGCAAAACATTTTTTTTTTCTCTCACCGTTAGTATACCAGTTACATTATCCAGTATATCCTGGATATATTGGGACATCAGTGTTTTGAGTCACCTATTATCATTATGTGATCAGCATCAGCATCAGAATGACCCCCAAAAATCTTAAACGACATTAAACATTGAATTTTTATTCAGTTTTATTTCTTCTTTCCCCCCTACTTTAATATTGTGTGTGATGACTAATGCATTACACATGATTTATGATGCATGTGCACTATGTATAAGATGTACTACTGTAACAAAATACTGTCGATAAATAAAGCATAAAGTTAGTTTGAATCATGTGCAAATGATGATAATTCAATCATTTTCAAGAGGTAAACTGGGACAGTCTTAAAATTACAGAGGAGAGAGGAAATCTGTAGTGGATGTAATGTGTGCATGAATAGATGCATAGAAAACCCCTCAAGACTCCGGGTTAAATGTGTTTTTAATTCTGTAATTGAATGAAAGAAAAAAAGAAATTTGTGCTTTGTTGTAAACTGTATTTCAATTCAATTCAATTCAATTTATTTTGTATAGCGCCTTTTACGATGAACATTGTCTCAAAGCAGCTTCACAAAAGAAAAAAAAACAGAGAAAGGGGAGGGGAAAAATGAAAATAAAAAATAAAAATAACTAAATAATTCCTACTCCGACTGTTTATAATCAATCTTTTAAAAGAAAAAATCATGTTATTGCTGTAGGAAATCACTGCAAAAATAAGTGACTTACTTGTCTACTGTGTCTACTGTATGGGATCAGAAGGATTGCTGAATGTAAGAGACTGTTGGGTATTGTAGGCTGCCATGTTTGTAGGCCTCTCTGCCTCTCTGTATGAAGCAACACATTGACATGATGTGCAAATATCATTGAAAATGGCTTTCAGTCATTCTCGTTAAAAAGGGTAAAACAGCCTTCTTTAAATTATGATGGACACATTTTGTATGTGTAAATAGTCAACACGACTGATACATGTGCTAAGGTGATTGATTTAATTCATTCATTCATTCATTAATAGAAAGAAAGCTTAGAGAATGTAGAAATTCAAAAATTGTACACGCAAAATACACTCACTGTCACTTTATTAGGAACACATGTACACCTGCACCTTATGGACGCATGCACTGATTTAGTCAGCCGATCATGTGGCAGTATGATACAAGTCTAGATCTTCAGTTAACAGATACATTAAACATCAGAATTGGGGGAAAAGTGTGATCTCTGTGACTTGGATTGTGGCATGGATACCACTGGCATTGGTACCATATGGGCTGGATTGAGTATTTCATAGACTGCTGATTTCCTGGGATTTTCCACACACATAAATTTCTAGAGTTTATACTGAATGGTGAAAAAACCCCACTGACTGTGCAATAGCTCTCTGGGTGGAAATACCATGTTGATAAAAGAGGTCAGAGGAAAATGGTACGAGCCAGGAGAAAGATACTGTATCATAAATCATCACTCTTTGCAACAGTGGTGAGCAGAAAAAAAACAGGTGGATTGGCTAAAACAGCAAACAAAACAAACAAACAAACAAACAAACACAGACACACACGCACACACACATGCACACACACACACACAAAGAGGCTATCAAGGGCCCAGGTGAAGACTGGAAAAAGATCAAGTGATTTTTGTCCAGTTTGAGTTTGTGCCCATGAATGCCCCAGATTCCTGTGGCCCTAATATGTCATCCCTATCAAATCCCATATGGCAAAACCACCTCACACGCACACATGCACACACACACACACACATACACTTTCACCTATATGTCATTTTGTAAAATACTGGTATTTGTGGTATTTATTTATGTGACAATATAGCCTTTGAAATATCATACATTTCAAGAAATGTATAATCTCGTTGTATTAAAATATATGTGTGAAATTGTCTTTAGCTTAAAAAAATAGCTCACTTTTGCTATTTTCCATGTCTTCATAGTTATTCTTTCCTTTTTCTATTTCTACATATTTTATATGAGACAGAATTTTTTCTCTAGACAGAAATCCATGTCAAAATCCCTAATGAGCAAGCCAGTGTAGGGAGTGGCAAGGGAAAAACTCCCTAAGATGCTATAATTAAGAAACCTTGAGACAAACCAGGCTCGAAACGGAACCCTTACTAGATGGTGAGATTTTACTTATTGCACTATACAGTGCTGATGCAAGACATTTGAAATGATATGGAAATAAAGAGGAGGTTATTTATGAGACTTTTGGAAACATGAACATCCAGAATGTGGTTTATTGTGTGGTCATGGTGTCAGGATGGACCAACAGATGGCGCTGTTTCATACTCGCAGCTTCTACAGAAAGCATTTAGTTATTTTTATTTTGTTTTTTTCTTTTTGTAAATCATACAAGTCTTGAATCCAAGCTTTATATATTTTTCTTATATATTTTCACTCCCTAAAATAACAAAAAAGTTATCGAATGCATTGGGATGGCATAGATAACTGGACGAGTACATGGACAATGGAATAGATATGTTTGTTCTCCACATCCTGGGTGGAGTACAGGGCTCAAGGGGCTATAAGCAGCTGGTTTGTTCCTGGCCCTGTTCTTCTCAGCACATGATGGGTTGAAGTTCTTTGGCTCAGTGCCTGTGCTCGAGCTACTCCCGACTTAAAGTGAAGCAGAGTCTTCGCCAATTTCCCTGGGGGTGCTGAACATGAGGACACCAGCACTGTGTTGCAATACACCCAGAAATCTGTTCTCTTCCTCGCTGCCTGTGTCTCTCAGTCCATCTCCCCAGGGGCAGTGAGACTGCATGCTTTAAAAATGGATCTGGATGATTTCATGACATAAAGCGTGAACTTCGTGTGCTTCTGCATATTGCTTTTGCAATGAAACAAAGCTTGCAGTAACTATTTCAAAAGAGATCTTTATCTCAGCTTACTCAACTGTAAGATTTCCAGTTTATAATGGCTGATGTCACCTCTATCACTACAGGAATGGATGTACTATGGGCACTGACAAATTACAAATTTAAAATGAAATATTTAAAAGCATATCATTTACCATACAACATACTGAAAAATGAATTGCAGGCCCTAATTAGTACTTTTATTAAAAGAAGATTTGACATGGATCTACGTTAAATCGTGATAAACATAAACGCATATGGATAAATATATTTTATATACGCTTGTTGCAATCAGTCTGGTGGCTAGAACTCAGTAGGACTAGTCTCAGGAGGAGCTTCTTCCCTCAGGCCATCAGACTCCTCAACACGGACATGTCCATCTCCCATATCTCTCAGGAGCCCATAAAGACTTGACTGAAACTCGGCACACGGCACTTTACTGTTACTCACCTGCACCTTAATATTTCACTTTCCGTTCTGTAATGTTTACACATTCTGTACTGTTACTACATGTAACATAATCACACATCATACTACTCCATGTAACATGTAAATATATTCCACATTACATCCTATGACCTTTGTTTCTTTCCTATTATTTCTATTTGCTTTTTGTTTTTTAGTTCTTAATTAATTATTTATTAATATGCACAGCCTTGAAGGAGTTTTCATTTCACTGCAAGTTGAATACTGTATATAACTAAGTACTTGACATAAAAACCTTCAATCTTGTATATGTATAGGTATAGAGTATGTACAGTATTTACACGTAGCTAACAGCAGCCCAATGCATAAAGTCAAGCAGATCAGCTTCATTCAGTTCTTCTTCAGAACAGCCAGACTGCTTCAAGCTAACAGGAAGTCTAGAGTAACTCAAATAACTACTCTACAACCGTGGTGAGCAGAAATGCATCTCAAGGTTCAAATATTCAGTTTATTTAATTCAAGATTCATTTATTTGTTACATATACAGTGATGTGAAAACCTGACCACTCTTCCTTAAACTTTGCCCTTAAAGAAACTACATTTGACAGTTAACATTATAGCCACATGTACATAATTACATGTAGTTGAAGTGGAAAATAACGTGCAATGGTGTGACATGTAGTAACGGAACAGAATGTACAAACTTTAGAGAATGGAAAATGAAAAAAAAAAACCCCAAACAAACAAAAGACCCCAAACATGCCAAACTATGAAGGGGATTGGTTACCACAGCAGAGCACCTCACTGGGTTTCACTCCGGTTAGCCAAGAACAGAAATCTGATGCTACAGTGGACACAGGTTTACCAAAATTGGAGAGTTTAAGATCACCTGGTCTTGGCTGTGTGGCAGATGGTCATTAAAACTTTTTGCTTTCTATCAACATCTGAACTTTAACAGCTCATCCACACACCTTTCTGTCTCACTGACAACCTCTTGCAATGACAACTGACAGAAATTTCTTGACACAGAAACACTACTTTTCTGCAAATAGGAAATGTGAGCAGAATGTCCTTGTGCTGTCTCAGTTGCCCAAGTTGCTATATTATACCGAACAGCAGGTGGCACCATTTCTCATTCTCTTTTGGACTCTTGCTCAGAGTGAGAACTCCTCTAACAATAAGACATCCAAAAAGCACAGCATTAAAACAACTGTGTTTAAATGAATTGATGATACTAATTTAGGATTATAAACACCCCTGGTAGATGAGTAACACACATATGGGGGTAAAATACAGTATTTTAAATGTGAATAAAAAATCCTCTCACATCATGGATTGACGCATGCTTGTTGGTTTAGCTTGAGGAGAACAGCTGTAAGCTGTGGATTTTGAATTTCCCACACAGATCAGCAAAGCTGGTTTATTCACCAGCAGCTTTCCAGAGGAATATTTTATAATAGTCATTTTATTCATTTTTTTCTTCTAGACTTCCTAGATATTTTTAATAGATTTATACAGATTGTATTTGGATCTCGAAGATCCCAAATCAAACATGAACAACAAACACAACATGATAAAACCTTGAGTCTTATAAGACCTTTATTAACATACCATGTTATTAATATCTTATATTATATAAACAGTGTGTATACATGAGGCAGAACTACATTAGAGGACATTTCAAGATGGTTAAAATTGAAGACAAACATTCACCTGCTGTGAGTAAACTCAACTTGAAGATAACCTTGGCTTCAACTCAAGCAGTCAAGAGAATGAATTACTTTAGGTTTCAATTTTTAAAAATGTATAGAGTTTATTATAAAAAAATTTTCATAACAATTAGTTAATGGGAAGAAATAATTTCAGGCTATCATGTCTTACAGTGTTGTTGAACTCATGCCAGTCTTCAGGGGCACCTATATCTAGCCCCTGAGTAAGATGATATTCCTTAGACTATTATATGCTTCTGTATAAATATATTGTTTCTTAATGTACAACGGTTCATCTTAGTCGGCTTGATAGCACATTATCTGATTAACACCAAGTAGTAAAGTGTAATACGAGCCACCAGTTAGCAGAATGAACATGGCTGGTGTTCCTTAACTGGGGTTTTGATGATAGTGGTATTTAAGACGTCAGTCCAAATCCTCCACCAGGTTCAAATGACTTGAGGTCAATGACTTTTTCTTTTAATGATTTTTGTACTCATCAAACCATTCAGCCCTTCCAGCCCTGTCACTGAGAGCACCGTCATCCTGGAAGAGAGCACTCGCATCAGGAAGGAATTTTTAACTGTACTAATTTGCAGTGACTTCCATCTTAAGGGATAAGTGGACCTTTAGGAAAATCATGCTTGTAAAATACCACAGCTTACAACAAAACCTCTGGACCTACTCAATTCGTCAGGACTGTAATGTTCACTTGGTGTACACCAGACATATCACAAATATTTTTTTCCTGTGGCTTTTGCACGAGCGATCTCGTAAATTCATTTTTCCTCTTTGTATCTATGGATTTGTGCACTGCATCCCTTCTATAATATCTCTCTCTATGTAGCTGTGGTTCTTGCTAACAGTCTGATCTCATTGCATTGACATTGTCAGCCACCTGAAAAACAGTCGCTCTTCTGCTTTTCCTTTACGTATAATGCTCAAGCATCACAAGTTTTGAATGTGTGCTTTCATTTTCAATGTTCAACCCTGTTTACTGTCTTTCTCATAGATCCGATTTATGATGTCACTGGTCCTATTGAAAGACAGCCAGCTGAGCAGACTTTGCGACTGAAGCTCCTGCTGTCAGTGCACCACAAAAATGAACAGTCTTTCAAAGTGGCTTAGCTCTTTTCCTCTTGCCATCTTGTTTCAAAACTGAGGTCACCTGGGTCTGCTCAGCACATGGTACCATGTTAAAGGCTTTAATTTTATCATGCAGTACACCTTTCTGGAAGCAGTTTGTACTTGTTATATTTCTCCGTCCATTTATTTTGATTTTTTCCTTATAGGATAATTCTGACACACTAAAGAAAACACCAAAAAAGACAAAATTCATTCAGACTTGCATATGGTACATAAACAACAACATGTTATAAAGTGCCATGCATACAGATCACAACATCTATTAAAACAATGAAGGGGAGTGCTGCCCCCTACTGGTGGCTAGGTGTTGAATTGCTGCCCTCCAGGGAAGGCAGTAGGTTGTATAGTTATCTCCTGATGGGGCAAAATAACTACCCAGAAACCACACAACCTACTACCTCATCCTGTAGGAACACCAGAAACAGCCCATGGGGCAAACTGGAGGAAGTCTGGGTGATTCGATAGTCTTTACTTTAGAAAACTTCTTAATCTCATGTGAGCATCATGACATTTATATTAGCATGGACTGCACAGTAATTATCAGAACATTACTATTTATTGAGAGTGTATATACAATTTGTTTTTTATCAGTACAGTGAAAGCATTGTCCAACACAGTACATGCAAATATATATAAATATCACTGCAACTCGTACATCTGGACATTGCTCATTCACTTCCTGAAACTAGTTAAACATTCATTCACACATCACACGAAAAAAAGTCAGATTTGCAGTCTGCAGCTGCAGGGAAAGAAATACATATAATTAGAAATATAATTAGCGTTTTGTTCTGTTCATGAAAATGGCACGCTTAAAGCTAAACATATCTGAGGAAAGATGCCAGCTGTAGCAGTACACAGCATGCCATAACCGTAGCAGTCACTTCACTTCATGACGATGATATTATAGCCACTTCAGGAAAGACAGTAAGTTGTATAGTTATCTCACAGCAAGGGTATGACCCTAAAACTATACAACCTACTACCTCACCCCAAAGGACAGTTTTAATGAGGTGCAGCGCGGTCAGCAGGCTCGGCTCAAGCTGAAAACAGGGTTGCATCGAGTGTACAGAATCACAAGAAGAACAATAACGAAATAAATATAATTTAAAAAATATATAGTTATGAACAGAAATAATAATAAAATGATAAAAAAAAATCAGGCTGAATTTTACTCACGTAAACATACGATACCTGGATCAAGCAAATCATCTTCCTGTTACGGGTTCCAGTTTGTCTCTTGGTGCATCTTTCCAGTGTGCCTCAACATTTCTAGGCTCCATCTGTAGCATGGGGGGAAAAAAAACCCAAGACTCATTAAATCCATTAGTTGATCTAGGCCCATGTTCATAAAGTTAATGAAACGCTTCTTATTGGAAGAATTGCAGTCTCTTCTGTTGCTATGTGATGCTTCGACCAATCGCAAATCCGCTTGGTCACATGACAGACTGACGGTTCACTGGTGATTCACAACAATGGAACTGCAGTGTTGTAAACTGGAAGCACATTATTATATGTTGATGTTTCTTCAAAATCAGGCAATGTTAAAAAAAAAAAAAAAATCGTGTTTAGAAATATGAAAAATTGCCTTTATTAGAATTGTGTTGCGTCCAGCGATAATTTCCACATATGAAGTCTGAATCTGGATGCACATCACGTTGGACTGGTGCACCATGAGCTGTGGCAGGAGTAAGGTCATTCTTTGTCATTGAAATTCTAGGAACAAAGAATATAATCATGCTTTCAGAAATATGTGTGAATTCTCACCGGTATTACGTTATTGAATTCGTGCCGTTGCTTGCCTCCTACACTCTGAAAACCAAGGGTGGCACAAGAAAATATCACATGCCCCAACTTGGGTTCTACACGTCAGAGTTTTGCTGCACGGGTTTGAAAAAGGAATTGTTCCTCAAAAAAGGACTAACTGCAGCAATTGTGGTAGTTCAAGCGATATTATTCGGTATATTCCAGACCGTTTGTGGTATTTATCAAAGTCATGTGTAGAAAAACACATATATATTCGAATACATTGGCATACGATTAAAGTTTAGTGCAAACAGGATGAAATTTAACAGTCCTGCAACATCACTTGTATCATGTATTCATTAAAAGCTCAGACTGTGGCTTATACCGAATGTGTGAATGATAACACCGCAGGCTTCTTTCCATGTCATCAGCGTCCGCTGAACGGCTCTGGGTGCCAACGGGAGAAATCCATGCAGTCATATGAGTAGAACTAAGGCTAAATAAGGAGCCCAAGGTTCCTATGGCCCCAGGTTAATGGGCACAAGCTTGAAACAACTATTTATACATGCTAGAAGCTCTTATTACACAAGTGTGCAGCCAGCCTGGATGAGCAGACGGTGTGGTGGTCTGAGACAGACGCCATGACCTCCCGATCACCTCTGCAGTTGATACAGCACATTTAATGTAACTAATGACTCTAACATACCTAAACAGAGACACACTGTTACGCATAAGCTCTAGTACACAGGAAGCAGGAACCGACTAAGCATACATGAAAATGTAAATGTAATCCTATCATTATTTTAAAGGTGATTAGATGGTAAATGGATGACGTTATATATATACAGTCGGCTCCAGAATTATTGGCACCCTTGCCTTAGGTGGGGGAAAAAATTAAGGAAATTTGTGGTTAATTATTTTAATCTAACAAAAGTTTATCAATTTAAGAAAAAACATTGCACCTATAAATATATATATATTTACACATTTACAAAACGATGTCTCTTGGCACAACTACATTATCGGGACTGCTCAATGACAAAAAACTTACAGAGTTTACATTTTTTTTAAGGTCATTTGAGTGTTTATAGTCTCTTCACTGGTCATCTGCGACTTCCTGTCACACTGGGGTATAAATATGAGACGACACAGAAGCCTGAATTCCTAAGTTGTTCGTCAACAGGGGAAAGGGTCAACAATGCACAAACAGAACGAGGAAAGTGTGCTGGCCTTCATGGATCTGGCGAAGGCTATAAAATCGCTACACGCCATTAAATGCTCAGAGGCATAATTAAGATAATTAAGAACTTTAAAATGACCTGAGCTGTAATGATCTACCCAGAAGAGTTTACAGACCTATTTTGCCTCAAGTACTGTGAGAATGAGGAAGTATCATGGCTTGAGATTTGCAAAGATTTGCTTTAAAATATTTTTCTAATTCAGCCCAGAAATGCCTAAATGATCAGAGAATCATGGTTTTGAGGTGGTCTTCCCTGTCCCCTGGTCTAAATCCCACTGAAAGAGCTTTCACAAGAGATGACCTAACACTAAAACTTCCTTGCTCCAATTTTACCAAGTAAACCATTATGTTAGAAATACTGCTGTGTTTTTTCAGGGAGGTTGCACAAAGAACAACACGCAGGGTTGCCAATACCTGTGACACCTGTTTTGTTAAAAATGTAAATTTTATGATTTTTTTTGGAATATGTTTACTTCAACGAATTTTAATCTCATTTCCGTATCTCATTTTTCAGTGTGAGATTAAGCGAAGTAACTACGAAAGACTGCAAAAGTTTCCCATAAACCTTTTTTATTTTAACCCATCTTGTTTACTTGCTGAAAGTACAGATGACCTCATGTTTCAGTGTCATACCATTTGACCATTGGGTGGGACCCACCAAACGAGCTAGGGGCAGGAGTGAATGTCCAGAAATGAAATGATAGGCAGGAATTTAGGTTTGTGTTTTTTTTTTTAGACCACAACACTCCTACATGCAATCTGTCAGCTCAGTAATTCAAAGCACGGAGAATCAAGAAGGATAAAGGTCACTTATTAAACTTCAAATCAAAAAGTAGAAAAAAATGAGAAATCCTACAAAAGGGGAATTACTTTTCATGCTATGGTGTCCTTTCCCTTTGATATGTTTGATATAGCTTTTCAGGCAACTGTTCAAATTTACATCCTAAACGCAAAATGAATTGATTTGTTTCTTGTTTTCACTAATCAGAAAAACATTTTTTTAAATAATTTATAGCTGAACTGAACCAATACTGCATTTGAATATGAACAGAAAGAGCTGGGAGAAATCAGAGCCTACTCCTCAGCATACTTCACATGGAGACAAAGCTCGCCTGGGTTACATGGATAATATGACGTTTGAGCGTGCGGAGGCTTCACTCGCTGTGTCTTCACATGGCGGCTTGGTGAATCCACAGACGAACACTCTACCTGGCAAAGTCTGACAAACTTGCCTAGCCTGACAAAAAGTCTGAGAGCATTCAAGCTTGTAAATTCACACTAGTTGGATTGACGCATCCCTTGCAGATGTTTTTTTCACATTAAACATCCTGAGGTCATATCTGTGGGCTTGTATAGCTGACCTTTGTTGTTCATTTTTATTTCACCTGTACTACCTTTAATCTTTTGTCTGAAATGAACCTGAATCTTATTCTTAGATCAGCAAAAGTCAGATGGAATTCCAAAAGCTCACATACTGACAAGTAGGACAATATGCTTAATGTAAGCAAGAGTGCACAATTAAACCACAAGCAACAGAGGCAAACATTTAGTGTGGAGACAGATACAGGTGATAAAGGTGCTTGGAGCCACCAGCAATGAAAGCTCTGGATGAGACTTCCCCAACAAAGTCACAAACCTTCAGTAGCGGAAAGAATATGCTAGCACAATATGGACAGTCTAGAGCCAATGTACAGACAGTATTTTATATATATATATATATATATATATATATATATATATATATATATATATATAACGTCATAAAGTTAACGTACAAGACAAAATTGGGCTTGTTGCCACAATGATCTATCATGAGTTACAGCCCATTGTTCCCTGCAGTCAAAATTTCCGTGGCTGGATGTGAACATCCAAACCGTTTTTCTGCTTTCACTTGCCAAATTCAGATATCATTTCTATAGTTAACATTCTGTAACATAATATAAAAATGCACCTCAGTGACAGGTCAAAAATAAAGTTATTAGGCGTCTCTGACTCAGTCTCCTCCATTCACACAGGAGACCAGCTGCATCCTGTTTTGAGTTAAGACTTGCCAACACGCAAAGACCAAATTCTAATTTCTATAAGTTTAGCCATGAATTTCTTTATTTTAATCCATGATGTGCTCTTGTTTGAATGTAAAATGTTTGGCTACATAAGGCCATGCACATCTGTATGTATGACTGAATGACAGAATACTACTAAGCCTTTTGGATGCTTTTTAAAAAGAAAAATTAGTAAAAATGTACTGTCCAATTCTGAATGGACTAGCAGAGCTAAAGAGTGCTGAAGCAGCAATGGGCATGCTGTGATGCAGACGAGCTACAGTGACTGACTGAGATGATCTGTCAGGCTGACACATTCTCAAACCACATGCCTTAACTCTGCCCCTCTGCCATTGGAAGACAGAAATGCATCTGTTGCTAGGCTATTAATAGAGCACTATTCAAATACTTTTGACTGTTTAAAGCTCCGAAGCAAAAGCAGAGGACTGGGATTATTTCTAGCTTAACCAGGACTGCTCTTCTCCACTGAGCAAATAAATACAACCTACAGAAAGATTATATTAGGGGAAAAAACAAACACAGAACTTTACTAAAGCATAGCGAGCTTACCGAATCCTGTTTTGCATTTAACGTTTGCTTGGACAGTTTTCCCCCCTATATATTCAGATGCATCACGCTGTGATGTCCCATGCCATGCAGAGATGCCATCTGCTCCTCGGAACTCTACCCGGGCGCAGGCTCATGGCAGAAGGACACTCTAGAGGTCCTGTGAGCTCGCTTCGGTAGTATAGGAGGTGGTGTGGAAATGTGTGTGTAGTGGGCACTTATGTAATGCGGCTTATAATTCATAAACACAATATGGATGGTTAAATGTGCCAAGCGGAAGTAGGCTGCAGCCCAAAGAAAACAATGTGGAGAAATGAGCTAGAAGTTGTTATTCTTTAAGTGGTTCAATCTGACACTTTTGGTTGCTAATGGTCCAACACTGAAAAAGAGTGTCCAGTACAACATTAGGTTTAAAAAACAAAGAAAAAAACTAGCTACAATATGAAGTAGAATGTGTATATTCGTCCTTGAAAATATCTCCATGCTCTATACATCTTTATATGGATTTCTCTAGAGGAATGACCAGATATTAGAGGTGTGTTTAAGATGTTTCCACCATCTGGCTGAGTAACCGAATGCCTGGCATGCGCTGAATTCCAGAGGAGATATCATACGGCAGTGATGGGCTAGCAGAGCCACAGCCTCGGTGCCTTATGCACAAGCAGGTTGTATTTCTAGCCAAGCATCTGGGGGCAGGGGAAAGGGGGGACAAAGGGCAGGGTAGACAAGGAGTGAGGGTTTCAGAAGTACCACATACCCTTGCCAGTACTTCGGCACAAGTGGAAAACAACGGTTTATGGCGTTGATCCAAGGTCAAGGCGCGAGGGGGGGTGGAGCCAAAAAGAGTCCAGGACACTGCGAAGCTGCTTGTTCATATGCGAGTCAGACAACTAAAATGAAGCTGGCTTAATAGAAAAATGCTAATTTAACACCTTGCTTATAAATCTATCTTGCCTGCCCTGTGTCTAGTCCTTCGTCTCCCAAACGGCACCGCTCTTACATTCGTCTGTACGACGCTGGCTAATGTTCACAATGTTCACTGAGACTCTCCAGAAGGTCGTTCGTTTTTCCAACGCTTTAGGCATAGAAATGGACGAGAGAGAGGAAGGAATCTGTTTATATTCTTTTAAACATTGACAGTATGTATTGTAGTTGGGGGTTAAGTGAGTATTCCTTTTACGAAAAAAAAAAGCCTACCATATATAAAAGCAGGGTTTTTTTAATTTCTATTTAAAAAACAATCAACCATTGTGTAATGGAGAATATGTTTAAGCAGATACAGTCTGTCAGGGTGAATACAACAGACTAAAACAAAAACATAACGAAATATAGTACATACTGTAAGAAACTATGAGAAAAAGAAAGCTTGAATTTTTTTCCCATATATTCAATCTAATTCAAAAATAAGCTTAGATTTAATTTTTCTTCTTTTGGCTTTTTAACGAATAAAAGTAACATAAATTTAACGTTCCTGAAAAATGATCTTTAATCATCTGCCATCTTTTCATCCCATTATTTATATATATATAGTCAAAAGGAGTATTGAATTGGTTGTAAAAAGCCACAAGCAGAAAAAGTATTCAACACATCTGAAAGGAGCAAATACCACTTTCCCCCTCCATCTTTCTGTTTGTTTCATACGAAGCTGTGTTTAAAACTTGCTATGCACCAAATGTCCATGAAAGCAGGCTGAAAATTGTATTTTCGTTTCTGTCAAGTACAAAAAACGATCGCAGTTTGTTGATTTCGCCGCCCAATCAGTGTATGATTCTTCGGTTCGTTACCTGGTTTAGTAGCGAAATCTAAAACTAAAGTGGGCTGAATTGCCCCCAAAGCTTAAAACTCTAATGGAAAACTCAGTGTATGTGTGTGTGAGGAAATAAATAACATCATATTTTACCTTAGTATTTAAAATCCTCTTAAATATGGCTTTATAAAAATAAAGACCAAACATTTCTTTTGGTAAACATTCAGATGTTTTTTAACTGTTCTTTTTATACAGAAAAAAAAAAATATTGGTTGTTTATTTTGAAGCAAAGTAGCACTCACATGCCACTCACCTGCGCAGAAAGCCTTGTGGATGTAGGACAGGATCAAGCTTCAGACACACCTGAAAACAGCAAAACATAAAGTCTCACTTAGTCTCAGTCACTGCTTGTGGTTTCAAAGAAAAAATTATTATACGCACTCTAATATACTATACATCAGATAAAGTCAGTGACACGATTTTAAATATTTTACTTTTGTTATTGTCCTTGATTTATACTGGATTGAAGACACCTACATTTAGGCAATCGGCAATTACTGTGGAACTGAAACCAACCCATTAGTCCGAAAATTCATTTTAGTCTAATATCATTCCCTCAAAACAAATCACGTGTGTTTACTTTGATTTCTGGTTATTCTAACACACATCTGCCTACACACACACACACACACACACACACACAAATAAATCTGAAATCAAACCCTCTGCGATTAAACATGTAAACTTTGCATGGGACCTGGACTTCAAAACAGATTTCGTTGAATATATTATGCAAAATGTGTGAAACTGACCTAGCACCGGATTCAGGCGCACGTGCTGTTTTTAGGGCTGAAGTGTTAGAAATAATACGATTTACATTATTCACGTAGAGTTTGGAAAAAAGAGCGAGCACGTGACACAGAATGAGTGTGATACTTAGAGAAAACGAGGAATACGCTGATCCGATATTGTGCAGTCAACACGCAGTTAATAGAGTAATCATTTTTGTTTGGCGTCAAATGAGGTTCCCCCGAAATTGATAATATCGGCCGCTTTATGGCGTGCTCTTAAATATAAATAATAAGCATTATCAGAGACATTTATAGTATTTTTCGGGAGTACGGCTTTGCGAATCAAATAGATTGTATTTTTTTTAAATAAATGTCATATATCTTTAAGGAAAATGTTTTTATTAAAATAAATAAATAGCTTGGGTGTCCTCGTGCAAAAGATTCTGCGTGCGTTCGCAATCGATACGACAATATGTGCCTCATCAGCGAAAAATTCATGCAAACTTAAACTGAGGTGATGCAAAGTATAAAAGCTCAAAGTGACGTTTGTACTTCGGTAAAATGAAATCAAAATGGCGGAGCTGGTTTTCACTGAGGCTCTAGCCTTGTCTCCTCAGGAATAAGAGTGTATTCCTGCAGTTTGCTTAGCATCCGGGATAAACGTGGGTAATGGCATGTTTAGAGCTTTATAAATAAACCGTCCTAAAATGATGTGTGTGTGTGTGTGTGTGTGTGACTTTATTGGTGACATGGCACAAATCAGGAATAAAATCTCTAAGTCAAGTTTTAGGGTCGCTTCCCCCCTCTCTCTCTCTCACACTCACACACACACACACACACACACACAGACTCACTCATACACACACACCTCAAATATTTACCAAGATAAAGAGACTGATGGGATGTAATCAAAATAATTCCCTCTGTTTCCGCTTTGGCTATCAATAAAATGTCTCTTCCTAAGTACATTCCAGTAGGAAATGAAAGTACTGAAGAGCAAAGATCCACACTCTGAGCCATGCTCATGCATTTTGTGTAGACAGCATTTTGTGTGGAAGTAAATAACATGATATATTTATGTATATTTCACACGTACAATTAATTAGGATCAAATTCCTAAAATTGCGTCTCCGGCATTATACGTATAAAACAATTACAAACACGCACAAATTGAAAAATTCTGAAATGTAATTTTCAAAATGTAAAAAAAAAAAAAATTAAATTATAAATTTGTTTATAAAATAATATTATTGTACAAGGTTATGGTTGCTAGGTGTTAGTAAGTAGTAGGAGTTGCATTTATGTTAGACGGCAGACTAATTCAGAATTCTCCTGAAGAAAATATTTGTGGGGAGCAGAATCCATTTTAAATCAATTACGCCGCCATTTTGGAAAATAATCCTGCAAAAGTCACTAGTGTGCAGAATTTTTAAAGGCCTCAACAACATCTGAATATTGACTAATCTGAATAATGCACAATGTTAGCATAAAGACTAAACAGAACTTTGTCTCGCGCATAAAATGTCGGATAAAAATTGAGAAAATAAAGGGAAAAAGAGAACATTAACAAACTCTCATTAGCTCACATGCCTAAATTATTCCTAAATTATTCCTGAGTATTTTGATAGAATTCTAAATACCACGGCAGCAATAATGATCATTTTAATGTTCGTATTGTGTACACCTGTCATACTAAGAAGAGAAACTAAAACACCACCAGACCTGTCGAAAATTCGTTAAAATTATAAAGCCACCGAAAAACAGAAGAGAAAAATTCAGGCAGCGCACACACACACACACACACACACATTCACACACACACGCGCGTATAAACTAATCACAAACAAAAAATCTCAACGGAACTTACAGAAATCTAACCCTCAAGCCTCTAAAAGTGTTTCGGATACTCGGGTTCGAATTCCTACAGGCCTCTTTTCCTTCTCAGAAAGGTTTTTTTTTCTCCCGTAATATCTTCTTCATTGTGGAGGGAGAAAGAGATGATAGAGGAACTCCGAATCTGAGAAGGGAGCTCTAGCTAAGTGTTTCCCCGTTCTGTGCTCTCTCCACAGCAGCCTAGAGATCCAGGCTACCCCCGTGCTCTGCATTGTGCCTTGGCCCGGGCCTGGAGCTGTTCGGCTCGGTTAAAGCGGCCTCGGCAACAATAGGAGGCCACGCGGGTGTCTGGGAGGCGTGTATGAAGCCCGTCTGTAGACTAGAGCCTCGTCCGAATGAATGGAGTATGTTAGAAAACACACAATTAGCATGTCCGCTGAATGCAAATCAGCATGCAGTGCCTGCCTTCGCCTTGGCTGGGCCTGGGGAACATTTAACAGGCTGGAAAAGGTCCTCCCCTCCTCCTCCTTCCGTTTTTCTTCTTTCCTCCTTTCCCTCCCCTCTTGGCGTTTCTCAGATGTGCCTTTCTCTCTTCCCTCTTGGGCTTCTGAACCATCAGCACGACCAGCTTCTGGAAGTACACTACTCCCTCCAAGCATGTGTTCCAGAGAGGGATTTTAGTTCTGGGAGAGATTGTGCATGAAGAATCCGCCACAGAAAGGGGAGCCACGTTCCCCTCCGCACTCCCTCTCACGTGTCTGTGTAACATTTTCACAGTGAAAAAAAAAAAAAAAAATCTGTGCTCTGCTTTTGGTCCGGTGGCCCGAATTTTTTTCTCTTTTGGTTCAGTCTTTTGTGAGCAATTGGCATCTGTCCCAGACACAGCTCCCGTACACCACTACCCCTGTCAGAACTGAGAAAGAGAGACAGAGAGGGAGGGAAAATAAATGAAAGAATGAGACAGAGGAAGTTGGCACTGAGGCAGGACCAAAATGTGTACCTGGCAAAGCAACACGGGCCTCATGGAGCCCAGCCTTGTACGTAAAAATCGTGGAAGACTAGATACAGACCTACCTACTGTATAGATCTCTATGTCCAAAGAGATCCCATGTTCCAAAGCCCTCTCACAAAAAAAAAAGAAAAAAAAAAAAAAAAAAGCTACAACTGATATTCATCTCGAGGCTTAAAACGAAGAACTCAAACCAAAACAAAAATAATCTCCAGTGTCGAAAACTGGTGCATGAAACCTCAAGCAATGCGCTGGAGAGTGTGACTTGTTGGCAGGGTTTGGTTCGGCTGCAGTGCAGCGGCTGTAGACAGAGGGTTAAATCCTATTAGGAGAGCAGAAGCCCTCCCTTTCTGGCTAGGCCCGCTGGTGGGGAGGCCCTTGCAGCAGAAAAAGCAGCCGAAAGGTTTTTTTTTTTCTGCCTCCTTTTTCCTTCCCTTTCCCTTCTTCCCTGCCACGCTTTTTCAGCTTAGCTCCAGCAATCTCCCCCATGTCTTAAAGAGAGAAGTGAGAGGAGGAAATGAAGGGAGCATAGGAAAGAGAGCCAGAGAGAGAAAGAGTGGACGGAAGAGTAAGAGAGAGAGAGAGAGAGAGAGAGAGAGAGAGAGAGAAAGAGAGCTGACTAATGTTGAAATATGAGACTCAGTGGGGTGAGCCTCTTTCTCATCATACGCCCCACATGGTCTTGCACTTGAGAGGGAGGGAGAGAGTGAGAGAGAGAGAGAGAGAGAGAGAGAGAGTGGGAGGGAAAAAAGCAGCAAATCCAGGGTGGTAGGAGTAAAAGAGATAGAGAAAGCGGGAGAGAGGGAGGGAGTGAGTGTGACATACAATCCACTCCTCCCCCAGTGTACAGACCTTGCATGCACTCACGCACCATTCTGGATTTCTGAGATCGCATAATCCCGACGAGATTAAAATATATATATATTTATATTCAAGAAAATGAAGTCTCCCATCATGCCTCCGATGAAACGCTGTCACGAAATCTAGTCAGACTATTTTCGCGAACTCTCGACTCTCCTTTGAGACCGTCGGAAAAGTACCTTGAATGTCCTGGGAATTGGCAAAAATTGAACTGGAGACAGAAAAGCTAGTCTCCGCCCCCCGCTACACTGATTTCCTCATATGCCCTCCCTCACAATATTTTTCTTTCTTGTTTAGTCCCCTATGCCTCCATCCATCTACCCCACCTACTCAAATCCCACCCTGCTCCAATCATAGAGAAAATGGGCCAAGAAAATGTAAAAAAAAAAAAAAGAAAGAAAAAAGAAAAAAGAAAAAGCACTAGAACCACACCTTAGGAGAGCACAGAGGAACAGCCTTGCTTATTTTTGCTTTATCGGCATATTTTTTTCCACATTTCATCTTTTTCAGTTGTGCTTCAATGCAATTATTTCTGGGTCTTTCTGCCCCTCCCTCTTTCACCATAACTTCCAATTACCATTTTTCATTAGAGATACATTACTGTAATGGTATTGTTAAAAAAAAAATAATAAAATGAATCAATTTTTTAAAAAAAGGAAGGAAAAAAAAAAAACTAAACTTCCTGCCTCTTTATTTTCCTGTCTCACACCAAAACCTGGGCTGGACTTGGGCTGGTGCTTGAAGTTTTCCCCCCTCCCATCTTACTAGCTCTCGCTCTCTTGAGGAAAGACAGTGAACGGTAAAACACTTGATCTGCGTTTTAACGGATTAAACTGATATGTCGTTTCACATGCTTTTTTTTTCCGTGATCGAGATCTTGTGAGCCAGAATCGGATAGAGACTAATGAAAAGGTGGGGGAAACCTTTGCTCTCTTTCCCGAAGTAGATTGCTGCCTGTTTAGATGCATTCTAACATGGCTGCTGCTTTTATTTTATGTGGTACAGTTTAAGACCTGGCTCACCCTTTGCCTTTTTGACTGACTTTGTTTCAAAGGGCTGCTTCGTGTCTGTCCACAGACACACACACACACATACACACACACACACACACACACACACAGACTCCCAATTCAACACTGCCACATACTCGAAAGGCAGTGTCTGAGGAGCTGATTTCGCCTGTGCCGCACAACAGAACAGATCGAGCGAGCAGGTTCGAGCTTTCTGCGGATATCCGTGCGTTCTAGAGCGCGGGAACCGCAATGTTCTATACCGACTTGTGTTTCAGACCGAAGAAGAAATTCAGCCTCTTAAGGGGTACTTCCCTACGTCACATCTCGCCACAGCCTCGGACCAATCCGCAGCCTTATTTCTAGGGGGCAGATAAAACATACATAGCTATATTTAATTGGATATTTTAACTACATACAAAGAGGATTGCATAAGAGTCACCGAAAGACATGCTTGCAGACCATGTGTCTGTAACTAAGCTTAAGTTTCAACATTGTCTGACACATCTATAAACAATTGCATTAACTGTGTCGACCTACCAAAAATACCAGTGTACCACAGTTAGGGGTATCATGAAGACGAGCAAAATGAGGTGCAGAAGAGTTGATACACTTCATCCGTGGTAAAGTTTATAAAATATCCTTTTCAGAGGCAGTATGGCTAAGAAACCTAATAAAAAACAATACAAATACGCTTACATCAACTATGTGTTAGTCTACTACATGCTACTCTATTGACTGTAGTACAACAAGCTGCAGTGGACAAGGACTGCATGCACTGACTCATAACCCATCCACTCTCCCACACTCAGGCAATATATAACACAAGATGGCTGCTATGCCATGCTTTAGACACTTGGCTACATTTAGGGCCTTTAAAATAAAAACAGTAACAATTTTCTTTAAAATTCAATCGAATAAAGTTGAATCTGAAACTGTTTGGGTGGTATTGTTTTTCTATATTCTCAAATTATTATGGTATATCTCTGTCACACACACACACAAACTTTTTTCAATCCAATTGTCACATCATTGCTCCTTTAGCTGCTCTCATGACAGACCCCCACCCATTGCTTTTGAAGTAGTCCGACCTTTGACCCTTACATGTGCCTAAAGGACCTCTCTATTACTAACCGCTGGTTGAGAATGAAAGGTCATGACCTCCAGAGCAAAAGTGTGACTCAGGGGGCCGTTCAGTGCCCATTGAAACTTTGTGGTGCTCGTTTGATTTGACAAGGTAAAGACTGCGTGCACATTAAGTGTCTCTAACAAGAGGGTCAGCCCCTAAGGGACGACCTTTGGGACCCCAGACGGCACTTCTTATTAACTAGCATTGACCTAAGACCCCTGGAATCAACCAAGCGTGACCAGGTTCTCACACGCTCCCGCCCACACGCACACAGACACGCTTGCGCTTCGCGCTCACCATCTCCACCACAAACACACCACATGCGCGCTGCCACTGATTTCATGCTAATTATATCTTTCAAATATTTTTAATCAGCCATTCTTTTTGTATTCTAAAAAAATATTTTAGAAAATAACAGAAAACACTAGTTTCAAAAAATAATATACCACACTTGGGTTATTTAAGGGCAGTATATTTAGCAAAATTACATTTAGTAATTTGTAATTTGTGTAAAAATCTTAATTTAACTCTCTATATATTTAATAGAAAAAATAAATCCTACATAATGCTGCATCTTATCATTGACTTTACCTCTATAAATCTGATATATTTCCAGGGGCATCATATGAAACCAAACAGACAGATTAAATATATTTATATATTTAAAATGACAAATAAAGCCATATTTTAATACGACTCTTTATTTATTAAAATGGTCGAATTAAGTGTCTAGTATGTTCCTGCACACAAAACGTGAAACAAAACTGTTTTTAAATTACAACAATTAATATAATACACATATATATATACCACATATATGGCTATATGTATATCACTGTATATACATTAGTATATCATTTTTCAAGAAAAAGAGTGAACACTCACTAAGAGTGTAATCATCTACACACTAATAATTAAACTAAATTATTATTTCATACCTTTATCACTTAATTTAAATAAATTGTTGAATCAGTTTGTTCCATTAAATGCCATAGTTATAAATTTTGGTACAGAAATGGCTTTTTTTCTTCTTCAAATTCTCCTTCTTTAAATAAAATCCTTACATGCAATTTTATAACATTCTACAAAACATGGAGCAAAGAGCTGTGATTTAAAAAAATGATAAATGAATTGAATATACACTATAATGCAAACAGATTGTGGTGCAGCACCCTAAAATGTCATACATATGAATGCAAGTGTATCATTGACATTTTTTCCTCCTTTAACTATTTTTGTAATTATTTCTAATGTTTCTTAAGTGCTTAAATTATTTACAGGTAAAAAAAAATAATCTACTACTCACATGATAACCGATATTTTAATAACAAAACTGCCAAATATTCACTTTCGAATGTTTCTTAATGCTCAGTATTAAAATAATTATTTTCCTAATAAAAAGGACACTTTAAAATAGCAGAGTGTAAAATATTTAATCTGAGCAACACATACATCAATAAATATGAGGAATTCATTTTTAAATCTTGTGAATTATTCTTCTACATTAAAAAGTTTAATTCCAGGATAATCATCTTAATACAAGTAATACTCAAGTAAAAGCACAAACTTCGTTAAGGTGTGTTATGAGATCTACATTCTATATTGATCAGAAAGACCCTTTTTTTTTTCGTTTTATGAGATCTGCTAAAATAAGAGCTCAATACAAAGCAAGAAGAGATACTAAAGTATGAAAGACAATAAATTAGCCAAAGAAATTAAAGCAGTTCATGCTGTCCAGAGCTCCATCAAGAAACCACACACCCCTTAAGGAGTGAAGGCACACAAGCCACGTACACCTGCATGAAACCCCCTCACTGAAGCTTGCATCTCACTCCTTAAACCCTTAAACTCATACATAGCCAAAAAATTAGGAATGAAGAAATTCCTAACGGGGTAAAAAGTAATGAAAACGAATAATCATTTCATCTGACAAAAAATAAAGAAGAATCAGAATTTCACTCCATTTAAAACACTGCAGTTTGCTTGAAAAATTGCTGCCTGCAGTGAGATATTGAGACAGTATTTTAAAGATTAAGTCACATAGATGAAACTTGTCTGGAAAATTTCCTTTCCTCCAAAATTAAGTGCAGAGGTTTTAGGCAGCACTTAATGAAAATAAATAAATAAATAAACAAAAATGACACGTCGTCTTACAAATTCTCATAAGTCCACGAATGGCTTTTGTATGGAGGCTGGGATGTGTCTGGCATCGATGTTAGCTGCCTCTTAACTGGACACAAAGTCACAGGCAAGTCTACACACTCGATCTCTCTGCAGACGTCCTCACTACCTCGTCCTGCACTAACAGCCGTCCTAAGAGCCTCGATACCGTCAGCCTCCATGCATGTATATTAATATAAGCTATACTGATCATGAGTTATACTGATCATAATAATTTCTGCTTAAACAAGGATTTAATAATCTTATTCTTAAATCCATCACATGTTAAAATTGGTACTGGTAATCAGTATTAAATGGACACAATTGGAAAAAGTAACTAAATAAATATGTATTTCTATAATTAACAAAATTATTTGTATGATTTAAAAATATATATTTTAATGCCATTTGTACAAATATGAATAAAAAGCACAGCTATTATACACCATCATTATATACTCTTTACATTACTAGTGCTATGAATTATAACAGCTAAAAAAGTCATTTAAAGACATTTATAATGCATTTTTTTATGCCAGGGGAAAAAGTTTAACACATTTGGTCTCCTTATATTTACTACTTTCTTTTTTCTACCTGAATAATAATAAGTACATTAACACTAGTAAATAACAAATATCGAGTTACTGAGGAAAAGTTAAAGAAAAGTTTTGAATTAATGAATTATATTTTCATTTCTTCTTGATGAAGCTTTGCACTCGCTTGGCATCACATTTATAACTTTTTTTTTATGTGAAAGCTATTTATTACATGCAGCAAATACATTAATAAAATACATACATGTCCAGTCATTTTCACTATTCATATTTGTCTCACCCTCTAAAAGGTCCTGGGGTTTTCAGCAACCCAGTGTTGGGGTAAATATTTTATAGGACACATGTTTTGTTATTTTAACCCAGATGATTGAGTTATGCAATTTAATTGTCCTGTGATGATGATGCTAATAATAATAATAATAATAATAATAATAATAATAATAATAATAATGCAGATACTGCACCAGGTTAGTCCCAGTCTAATGAAGAATATGGTATTAAATATAATAAGATGTGTCCCTAGCAATGATTTATCTACAGTAGAATTGAATTTACTTTTAAATAGACATTAAATCATCATATTCCGAAAAATAATTCTCCGGTGTTTCCTGAGAGGCTCCGGAAAAAGCTGGCAGTCATTTTCAATGTCAGTTAAATGGCCTCACCCTGTGAAAGACGCCACATTTAGTAATAAGTTCAGCTTACCCCGGAGAAAACACTCCGAAGGCTCAACTCAGTGACGGGGAAAACGTAAGCTAATATGATAATAACGTTACATAGAAATGTGTCTTAATCATAAGCCTTGACAATATATGTATATATATTCAGTATATCTAGTGTGTCCAGACTTTAGGCTGGGAGCATGTTTTTAATGGAACAATTTGGCACCTGTTGAGATAATGGCAAATTAATCCCAAATGAGGTTTTGAACTAATATCTACTTTCAAAAAGTGTTGCAAGCGCTATTTTAGAAACCGTGTAACTTACATGAACACATAAAGAACACTGTTATATAGGATGTATAGTGTAGGCTGCCTAGTTCACCTTAATTCCTTAAATGGTTGCATCTGAGTTATGTAAATTTCCCCTTGGGATGAAGAATCAATCAATCAATCAATCAATCAATCATTCAATCTATCTGTCTATTTACACAACTTCTTCCCAACAGTTTTACAGAGGATTTTCTAATCATTCACACACATTTACCAGGTTGCACCAGTGGCTTAGCGTGTTAACCCCTTAACCTGACCAGTTAATATTTAGTTAATTACAATCTGGGGACAAAAATGGAGCAAGTGTCTTTGGACTTGGAAAGGATTTGCAGTCAGGAAATTCTCAGGTTAACACACTTCACACAGCTGCTTGACAGCCTGTCTATCATCTGTGGCAGGCTATTAAAAGTGAATGGAACACCAGTGACACATCCATACAGTATGTACAGTAAAAGCTGTCTGTAAAAATAATTAAAGGATTATTATTTTGTATTCAATTATGTTGCGAATGACTATGTTCAGTCATTATTTGTTTATTAATTTGCAATTATTCATTGATAAAAATTAAAATATTTCTGTTGGCACTATTTCCCTTAGACCACATTCGGGCAAAAAATGGGCAAAGCAAAAAAAGCATTTAGTATTTTATTTCATATTTTCATTTTATTTCATTTTCATATTTATTTTTTTTTCATGCAACTAAGTTCATCGGTGCTTCGGTGGTTGATTTGACAGAGTTAACCAACACAGACAGACAAATATTTACTTACATTGAAAGCTTTACAAGCAGTCACATTTTTGTGCCCGTACCACCCATACCAAGCACATCATGCCCGACCCCCATTTAATTTTTTATGTGCAGCAAAATTGGGGTACTCTTTCACCCTCTCTATCTCCTTCTCTCTATCTTTTTTCTTCGGTCTAGACTGAGGGGGTTATGGGTGAACTCTGGACACTAATGTGTGCCAAACCCATGACAAAAGAGCCCTTTATGCACAGCGTATGCAGATAGATCTGCTTCTTTTGTGCATAGACAGGGAGCCTAAGCCTGGATAGAGATAGGAGGAGGGAGAGAGGAGGAAAAATGGGAGAAAAGGGGGATGCAAGCAGACTTTTACATTGGCATGTAAAATGTATATGAGATTAAGAAGCTGGGATATGGAAAGGTGTGTATGTTGCTGGTTCCATATTGTTCCAATAGCTTAATTAAGCAATAATTGTATTAATAACGTCCGAAATACGAAACGATCAATATCACTACGATTAAATTTGACTGAACACTGAACATTATACAGTCTAAATTTAAATATACACGTATAACAATCTTTTGCTCCTGTGATAATTTTCTAAACAATCATGAGTGCTTACATGTACATAAACGTATGTACACTTACACCTAATTAAACACAAAGAGCTTGGGTGATGGCAGTGATTGCGGGTGATTGTCTGAGTCTCGGCGTGTTCTGTGCCAGTGTGAGAGAAAGGAGCTGGCACAGGCCTCGCTCCACCATCTCATGCGCAGCTGGCATTGCCCTGACAAAAACAACCCAAGGCCTTGGTGTCATGCATTTTCTTCCATAATTGATGTGCCTGCCTGTCTACGGCGTACGTGCACGTTTGGGAAAAGATTCACAGGGAATATTGTGACAGTCATTTCACATGGCGTAAGGAGGATCGTTTTGAGAGACAAAAAGACAGGCGAGAAAGGGAGAAGTAAGATACACTTTCCCAGATTGTCTAGATTGACCTCTGGACCTTTCTGGCTGGATTCAATGGAAATAGCGCTGACTTACGCCCACTAAATCCTTCTGGCCATTCAAATGAGGCTGTGCTGACAAAAGCACCCAGGCAGGGGCTATATGAACATATTGGTGTTACTAAGAAGTCACTGATGTTCTCACACTGCAAACACTCTGCATTTATCTTCACAAAAACTCACAGAGGCATCATCTACTACAACACACTCAACTATGGTGGAAAAAAACAAAAAAACAAGAAAAACATTTTCGCAAAACTAGAACAGAAATGGTAGGTGTGTATATTGGTGTTATTTATCATATCGTAATCATTAATAATATGTTCATCTAATTGTAAAACATTTATCCAGGTCAGTTACAGATATTTTTAGTATGCCTGGGTATTACACAGAACAGTGACCTTTTTATTTAAAGCTTGCCTAATTACTCTTTACATAAATGTCTGATGTGTTCCTTAAGTTATTAATCTAGTAAAGCTCTTGCATTGTAACTTAATGGTACAAAATTTAATACTGAACAGTTAAAACACTACTTTACAATAACATTAGAAGTGTATTAAAATATCAATTACACTGATTAATGGATTATTTCAGAGAGTCTTGCAGGCAGTTTGTCAGAGAGCAAAACGTCCCAGAATGCCTTGCAAAAGCCCGATCTCTCCCTGGTCTCCCGAGTTAACTCTTGAGAGGCAGAATCTCGCGAGTGTCTCTTACAGTTCGAGCGCCACAGAAATACACGGAGAGTGCAGACAGTTCTGGTTTTATCTTGTCACCAGTCTCTGTGCTCCCCCTCGCTCAGCTGGAATGGACTCTTCCACATTCTATATTTGGTCATAGTTCAAGTTTATTGCTTACTCTGGGTAACTGATTATCATGTTCGTGTATTCCTTGTTTCTGTGTATAAACGCAGAAGTTCCAATCATGTTCTTTGTCAGATCTTGACTTTTATTACAGTCACGGTGTGAGTCTTGTGTTTTCTTCATGTTCGTCTTATTTTATTTCCTTCCTTTTTGTTTGTTTTTTTCACATTTTGGTATTTTGTTTAAAATGTGATCTTACATTTACTTTTTATGGATTATCTTTTAAATATGTAATATTAAAAAAAGCAAACATGATCTATGATCTTCACTCTATAAATAATACTGGGTAGAACCCCACCTTTGCCCTCAGAACAGCTTCAACTCTTCATGGCATAGATTCCACAAGATTTTGGAAACATTCCTTTTGACATTCTGGTCTAGGATGACATACCCGCATCATATATTTGCTGCAATTCTAAGCTACAATGCAAATCTCCCAATCTATCACATCCCGAAGCTGCTGCACTAGATTCCTATCTGATGACTGGGGAGGTCTCTGAAATACAATTCACTCAGTATCACAGAATCGCTTGTGGAGTTTGTGATATTGTGCAAGTAGCAAGGAAACATTCCCCACATCATTACCTCCTCACCACCGGCCTGATCAGTTGAAACAACATGCCAAATTTCGACCCTGCCATCTGTATGTCGCAACAAAAGAATCGACCAGGTGAAGCAAGACCTAGGAACCCAGTCTTGTTCTGGCTCAAGTTTTGACATGCTGTGTAATCCAGATGATTATAAAGCACAATTATTTGGATTACTGAAGCTTTTCTGTCAGCATTTTTTTGAATCAGTTCTCCTTTGACCTCTCTTATCTATAAAGTGTTCCAGCCACAGAGCTGCTGCTCACTGGATTATAATTTTTTGTTGTATGTACAATTCTGTATAAACTCTAGATATTGTTAAGTGAAGATCCCAGATCAGCAGATCCCCATTTCCTTCTGATGTTTGATGTGTACATTAACTGACCATTGACTTGTATCTGCATGATTTAATCTATCTATCTCCTTTATTTGTTATGGGATGGATTTTTCGTGAGATGTGGCAGCTAAGCCTAACCTTTAGACATCATTTATCCGAGCGCTTCATTTTTCATGAGCAAAATTTTCTACTTATTTTGACATTAAAAGGAATTCAGTTAAAGTACAAAATAACGTTGCTATGTGTGTCCAGTGTCCCTTTCCATGGGCAAATGTTAAGTTAAAAAGTGTTAGAGTGTTTTGACTCTAACCCACCTGCTTCATATTTCTAACATTTTATCTTTGTACTCACGCTCTTTCTCACTCAATATTTGATCTTGTGCAACTACCAACACATGCATGCAATGACACTATTTACTCACACATCTGGTAGACACCTGTACTGAGAAAGGCTGCGTTTTAGCAGAACGGAACAAGGAGACACAGAGAAATAAACAGAAAGACAGAGATAAGGTGAGCAACAGGTGGGTAAACTTTAATAACCCTATCTTATTATCAACTTAAAAACATTACCTCACAAACCTAGCTGAAAGAGCAAAAAAAGACAACGTGAATAAATTCAGAAACACAGTGAGGTATACCAACATTATATGTTATTATTTTATATATATTCTAAACTGATTTGAGGGAAAAAAATGTATTTATTCCACAATCCAGGATTATTCGTAATGTGCTTATTGGCTGCTAGAGAGAAGGCAGTGGTGCCACCTCATGGCCTAACTTATCCACTGGAGATGCCTTTATTTTTAACATTTCTCCGTGAACCAATCTACAGTTAAATCCCCAAATTTTTTCATTAAAAAAACCCTGGAATATAGATAAATACAGCTCTCAAAACTGACCTGAATAGACTGGATAGTGCTTTGACAATAAAAGCTTCCCTCGAGTTAGGTCTACTGGTAAAATTTGCATCTGCGCAGCATTCCTGGCACAGACTTACGGTGCCTCTGATATCCTGACAAGAATAAAAAGCAGTTACTGAAAATGAAATGTAAAAGATGTTCGGATCTGTGAGTTGATCGGGACGATGATTATAAATCATTGAATAATCATTATTTACAATTAATGCGGTTTCATGCAATGTTCATTTAGTTTATTCGATTAGTTTATTCAGTATATTATCAAACCCCTGAACGATTTCTAACTTGTTTACACGACAAGATTTGTATTTAAATTTTAGGTTATCGTTTACACTGTGTCTTTCCTTTGTGATTTGGAAAGAAGAAAAAATCTTAAAGGCAACCATATTTTCAGTGTTAAAAAAATGTGCATTACTTCCACAACTCCTAAAACTCTAAGCTGGATTGATGTAAGGTGCACAAATTTGTGATCTGAATGTTATGTGCTGCCGCATAACAAACCTGGTATCCGGTTTCCCATTGTACATTTACACAAACGTTTATCCAGAGTACAAAATGTGCAAAGAAAACTACTTAGCCCCACATGAAAAAGAAAGTGGCCCAGATCAGAATGAAAAATCATTCGATTCTGTGTGATATTTTCTCTGAAATTCACTGTGATCTGGGTTAAATTCTGTATAAGCCACATCAGATTTGGGCTATTTTTCCTTGCAGGTTGAACATAGCCTTAACTTACTATACCTTTATACTACACATATGCTCTAAAATACATCTCTAAATCTATTTTGGTACAATAACACAGTTCTAACAATCTCAATTCTGGACAAGTTCCTGTAGCTGAAATGTAATGAAGATAAAAAAAATTTTTTTGGGGGACGGGGGGGGACGGACGGACGGACATGGTTTTAAAAGCATGAAAATGATTCGTTGCTTTGAACTGAGAGCTTCATATAGCACTGCCAACCAGGAACTTTTAATCCTTCACTGATAAGGCTGGGACTGGCAGCACAGTATGCCATTAAAGAAGTGAGAGGCATGCCAGGCAGGCAGGGCTGCAGACCTGCCCGTATCCATGGCAGCCGACAGGTGCCGTCTGGGTCACAGGATAAATAAATGCAGGCCTCTTTGGCCAACAGGGAATTTAATAAATACACATGCTATGGCACTGATGAACCCTTTAACACACACACACACACACACTAACTAGCCAATAATAAACCCTTTAGACTTTGATGATCCCACTGACACTCACACATGCTTTATGTAGGCACTCAGGTTACTGTTGTAGGTCAGGAAGGTCAACGCCAGTCTTTGTTTTGCAGGTCATTAATAATAATTCACAATATGGCTTTACTGCCTATGATCTGCTGTCGAATATATATGTATGTGAACTAAAAGTCCAGTCTGGTCTGGATCCATTTAATTTTCACCAAAAGCAATTCTCTCACAAAACATATATTTCCAATTATTGTAACAAGGTAGGAAAATTGCGTAACATAAAAAATACATATTTAAAAAATAAATAAGTAAGTATATATATATATATATATATATATATATATATATATATATATATATATATATAAAGCATACTGTATAATTTTATAACATGAAATGTGCAATTATGAAAATGCCACTTTGCACACTCAGCATTTAAAAGCAGCTGATGTGATCAGATATGGAAAAATGCTCTGTGATACGCTGTTAGTTATGAAAATGCCAGAAATATGTATGCTGCACTATTAGTCGTCTGCTGCGTCAGTGCGCCTTTCATATATAACATATAAAATTGTACGAAACCCACAAAACCACTTCTGAACAGTTCTGAATTTTTTAGTAGATTGTACTAGAGTTTCTTTGGGCCCATTGGAGACATGAATAAACTAGCAAATATTTCTAACATTAGCTGCTATCTTAGAAATTGAAGCCAAACCTTTGGCAAGCTGGGATGGCTTTAAGATTCAGGACTGAAACCGCCACTAATAGCATGGAGTTATGTCACAAATATAAGTCTACTATTTCCTGAAAAGAAAACGTTAAACAGAAAGGCAAAGATGAAACTATACTAAGTTGTAAGTGCATTAACACGCTTAATAAGGAAAATGTTTCTTTCTTTTTTCCCCCAGATTTTATATTGTGGGATTATTTAGATCTTAAGCTGCTATATGCTGTGCAGGTCCAGCATGCTAATACAGGCTTATTTAACTTCATGGTCTTACTCCACTCTTGCAGACCTACTTTTTAACAGTCTAGTGGTAAAGCAGATGTCCAACCCATGTTAAAGAAAATACGACTGTGCCATCTTTCCAGCTGATGCAATCAGACGCGACACACAATTACTCCAAGGGGTTAAAAAAAAAAATCACCATCTTGCCTGGTCATTCACTAATCTTTCTGACCAAATGCTAGGGCAAGAATTACAGTTCAGTTTCTTTCTCAAACAATCAGAACCTTTCAAACATTCCAAAATTACATGGAAGCTGATAGAAGGCTTTCTTCCTATTCATCTGCTCTCATGTGGTGATGAAAGGTCTAAAATGCCTCAAAGGATGCAATTATTCGTCAAAAATATGTTGTTATAATAGGTATAATAATAGACAGCTGGTTCTCTTGCCTGCTACAGTTGCCCATAAGGGGGAAAAAAACTAAATATCCTCAACACAGTCTATGCCTAATGGTTTTGCATACACATGGTTTTCATATATTACATACTGTACTATTTAATCGGAAAAAGGTTTAATCTGGAAATACGCTTCACCTTAAAGCTAATATTACCTACACACTGCAGACACAACTGATTTAGAAATGATTTAGGATTAAATTACATCGCATACAATATATATATATATATATATATATATATATATATATATATATATATATATATCACCAAATAAAATCATAAAGAAGCTTCATTTTCATCTTATACTATTAAAAAGTACAATCATTTTGTGAGAACATTCTTTATCCTGGCCTTGCAATATATTTTGACCAGCTTGGCTACTGCTAATGAAAATAATCAGTGAATATGAAAAGATCGCAATTAGCAATAAGATAAATACGAGAAGACAGACTGTTACTGAAATAGAAAAAGTAGACTTCTTATTTTTTTTTATATAAAATGATGTGTAGGCATAATGCAGTGCAAAGTGGAAAGAAGAGCTACAGGTTCTTACGCAGGTGCTAGAACAGGAGGCAATGTGGTTGCCTCCAAAAGCTCTTACTCATACAGCCTACACCAATCTGGCAACAATTTTCAAATGATGTCACCTAAAGTTTCCTGCTGTCATGTACCTAAACTATGATATTACCATTTCTGTGTACCAAAGGATTATGGTTAGTATTGTCCTAAACATTGTTTGACCTGATCGTCTATTAAGTGATTGAGAAAATGTGTGACAAAGCCAAGTCACTCCACTGGTTCGCCACAAGACATCATGATAAATATTTTGGTATCCTCATATTTATCTGTGATAAGGTCACCCATTCCTATCAACCTACTGTTCGGATCAGCTTGTCACTCGTCTGCGAAGAGGTCTCTTGTGCAAAATCATTCTGTGAACTCATAAAACCTTCCCTCTCCATAAGCACTAGTGAACTACAGAGCGTCAGCCCTTCTTCTCCCAGCAGCATATTCCAACAAACAGGAAGAAATGGCTGAATCCTAGCGAGATTTATTTTTATTTGCTTTTAGGACATGGTTGAATTCAGGAACTGGCTTTTGCCTGCTGTATCTTTAAAGGACCTGAAGTTTTCTTGGCAGTGAAACGAAGAAATGCAAGTTCAGCCAAAATAGACAGTAGAGCAGAGGAGAGAAAACATGCCAAAATGCAGGGGCAACTCAGTCCAGGGGCTCATTTTTCCTAAATGATTCACGCTGGAAAGAAAAGCATTCCCCTGTCCTCAGATGAACTCTTCCCTCCCTCCACTAGCTCTTACAAGGAAACCATGGGGGAGGGGACAGAGAGCCGCATGCCACACCCCCTCCCTCCTGTTTTGCACACACACACACATAATATACAGGGGGCGAAAAAAACCTTACAATGCATCTTCTTTTGCCAAAATGCTGAAAAAGGTGGCATAACTACTGGTTTCAGAGACGGACAGTGTTGTGGCAAGCTAATAAACACAAGACTGGCATTATCTTTGAAGACTGGCCCTTTACTTTGGTACACAAAAATCAGGAAATAATGTTTACTGTGCACTCATCCATTTTAATGCTTATGAAAAATAGACAGTGTGTATAAATGAAATTTATACCTGTGTGTTGAAATTCTGTTAAATTCCACGAGTTGAAACTGAAATGGTTAGAAACAATATCTCGTCCTGTCCTATGTGTGTGTGTGTGTGTGTGTGAGTGTGTGTGTGTGTGTGAGTGGGTTCTCTACAGCTTAGTCAATAATTAAGTATAGGAAATGGAACATTGCCACAAATATGTCTGTGAGAGTATATTAGTAAATTACTGTACCAAAGATGTCATTATTTTAATACCATGCATCCAAAACAGTCACATTTTCCACTGATTATGTAGAATAACTGCAATACTAAAACATAAATATAGACTGAGTGGACTCGATGACAAAGCTTTTGAATCTGAGACACCCACAGCTAAAATCCTGTGGCAAAATAAAAGACATAAGTCTTCCAATACCTGAAAAGATCAGAGGTTGACTTTTATCACCAGTTTAAGGTCCAGCACTGTGTAATATTAGTGAGACTGTGTGTGTGTGTGTTAATAATATGTAGACGACATTTCTCTTAGGAAATACAAATGTGATTTTTTTCTTTTAAATCTCAGCTTCACTATTCACAAGCTAATCCAATTAAAGTTCAATTAAAAGAAATAATAATAAAAAAAAACTATAATAACAAAGCTAATAATATTTAACCGGATATTCTTATTACACTGTATGTACACGTCAAATGTTTTCATTAATATATATGTATATATATATATATATATATATATATATATATATATATATATATATATATATATGTATATACATTTAATATGAATGATAACAACATAATGTTTCTTTTTATACATTCTCCACCACACCATCATTCCTTCCTTCTTTGAATTGTTAGTTGATTCACATGTTTATTGTGTGACAAATAGTTTAGTTGCATTGGCTCTTGTGACAAGTTTTATTGTTTTAAAAGTTTATTTAATATATTTTTATTTTTTTAATCTATGGCTGGAAGGTTAAGTAAAGGCTGCTTCTAAAAGGGTATTTCTTATACCTATACTTAGGATAGTGTAGTGTTTTTTTTTATTTACTTGATGAATTTCATTTTATAAATAGTATTGAGTAGGCTAGAATAAAAGGGCCTCTATATTTACACCTATATTTTTACACACACACACACACACACACACACACACGTATTTTGGGAGGTTAATAGGTTATTTTACACACCTATTAAAATAATTATTTGGCTGCATTTCTGCAGCACAACATAAACCGAGTAATATTTTTTTCCCCACTACAGCTATTTCTACTTGTAATGCTCAATAAGAAACTCCTATTTGCCCATGCATTTTATTCCTATGTGCAGGTTGCAAACTTTGTAAAAGGTACCTGTACATTACGACCCCAGAGCACAAAGAAACAAGGATGATGACAGTCGCACAAACCTATCCAGCTGCTCAGAGTCAGACTTTGTCCGGCAATTTGTGCGTCCCTGGGTCCAATCGGTTGCGTTATCAAAAAAAAAAAAAGTTACGACCTTGTTGCTAAATTGCCGAGCAGCAAAGCCGTGTAGTGGACGCTGTCACTGGTCATTCTTAGCTCCATAAAACGCACTGGTGGAGGTCAGAGCAGATGGGGGATAAGCCGCGCTGTAATGCACAAGCCTCCGCGCGCTTGTTTGTGTGCGCGAGAGAGAGAGATTAGAGAGAGAGAGAGAGAGAGTTCAGCGGGTTCTTACGTGTGCGCGTGCAGGGCGACCGTTACAAATTCAAATGCGGCTCTTTTTGTCTTTTTGTTAACGGCAAAGCTAACGGCAAACTTGGCAGTTACAGATATTGAGCTCGTGTGTGTGTGTATAAAACAATGCAATCTTATATATGTATATATACACATACATTATATACAATCAGAATAAAGAGACATTTTATACACAGGCTTAGAAACAAGTCAAACCCTGAGGCTTATGGTCTCCAACTGCAGAAGAACATACTGGGTTCCACTCCTGTTTGCCAAGACGAATCTGTAGTTATAGTGATCAAACCAGATAGACTGAAACCAAAGAAACAAATCATGGATCTGTTACAAATGTTATGGTCAGAATTTGGTATCTGCAGTCAATGAGATAGACTGGAGCTGCCTGGTGTCAACAGTTCAGGCTGGTGGTGGTGGTTTGATGTTGTGGGGAATGCTATCTTGGTACACACAATTTTTCCAGTCCAAAGCAAGTTAGCTTTGTTGATCTTGTTGCTGGACATGTTTGGCCACAATTTTTTAGCAGCATGCTAAAAGCTCAAAGTCGTCCACAACCGATTCTGTGTTACTGAGTTGACTGTTTTTCAGAGGCTGCCCTAGTCGCCAGATCTGAATCTAGTCAGGCACCTCTGAGATGGTTAAATTGGGAGATTTGCAGCAGAAATGTGTAGCTGACAATTTGCAGCAAATATTTGATGCAGTCATGGCTGTTCGGGACCAGAGTTTCAAATGTGACGTTTCCAACACCTTGTTAAATCCATGCCATGAAGAATTGAGGCTGTGTTGAGGGCAAAAGTTGGGTTCTACCCAGCATCGATATTGTGTTTCTAATAAACTAATGGACTAATGGACAAATCTAATGGACATGCTATCAGAAACAATTATAAAACTGGGATGCACTTACAGTGCTCCTGTGAGTCAAAATGGGATCCTTTTAGTGGTATTTCATTATAATTCCCATATGATTTTCCGAGAACATTATTTAATGCTGTGGAGCGAAAGATAAAAACACATACAATGAATGTACAAGTTTTACAATATTTTTTAAAATGAAATTAATATTTTCATAGTCCTGTGCACCTCATGCCTTCTGTCTCAGCAATGTGATGTGATGGCTTAATACATTAAAATATAGGTTATTTCTTTTGTGTGACAGGTTAACATTTTATTTTGGACTGCACAAGATCCTAGCTGCTTGAAGCTGGCAATCTTTCTAAAAAAAAAAAAACACAAATACTCTATACTATTTTTCAGAATCTGTATTCATATACATTTAGGACAGATTATCTATTCAATCCAAATTATGTATTTGTATTCGCTTACATCTTGAGTATATGTACACACATACAAGCCCCAAAAATAGATGTCAACTGTGAAATTGAGGCTAATCAAGATTTTGAGAAACTCTGCATCTGATCCTTACACGCTGCATGAATTTGATAACTTCCAATCAGTCGTTTGGTGGAGGTAGGCGTGTGCAACCTACATGATTGCTCACATAAGAGGGTCACATGCAACATGATCGTTAATCACACAAGTACCAGACCTCCAAATAAAGTTTTTTTTGCAAAAATCGGCAGATCTGTTTAGAATGTGTCTGACATTATTTTATATGGAAGTTAAGGAAATTCTGGTTAGGGAGATGAAAGCATCAAGGATGGTCAGATCCATAAATATTTGGACACTGAGTCATAGTTATTTAGCTGTATAGCACATTACATTGGACGACCATGGAAGACAACTGTGGAGCATGACAAAA
The DNA here is from genome assembly GCF_019097595.1 of Hemibagrus wyckioides. Lineage (NCBI taxonomy): Eukaryota > Metazoa > Chordata > Actinopteri > Siluriformes > Bagridae > Hemibagrus > Hemibagrus wyckioides. Next base: position 6,425,867 of record NC_080723.1, on the reverse strand, counting down.
GAATTCTTTCTTTCCTGGCGAAGAGAAAATCATTACACTTGGTCAGGTCAAAAACAGAAAGCAGTTGTATTTGTAACAGTCAACAATCAAGAGAAGACGCCACCAGTGTAAATACAGAGGATTTACCACAGGAGGCAAAAACAGGAAGACCAGACTGGAATTTGCCAAAAACGTTTTTAAAAACAGTTCAATTCTGGAACAACTTCATATGGACACATGAGATAAAGATCAACTTGTACCAGAATGATGGGAAAAAAAAGTATAAGTGTGTAAGGAAGAAATGCTCATGAGCCAAAGCATATGGATTGTCCGTGTATGGCTGCCAGCGGAATTGGTTTCCTTGTATGTATTGACGACATGACTGATAACAAAAGCAGCAGGATGAATTCTGAAGTCTATATGGCGTTGTTACCTGCACAAATTCAGCCAATTGCTCCAAAACTCATCTGCTTCGCAGTACAGATGGACAATTACACAAAGCATACATTAAAAGTAATCCAAGATTATTTTTTTATGGCAAGGAAGCAGAATGTTCTGCAATGGTCAAGTCAGTCACCTGACTTGAATCCAATTAAGCATGCATTTCACTTGATAAAGGCAAAACTGCAGGAAAAACACCCCCAAGAACATGCAAGGGCTGCAGATAGCTGCATTAAATCTATAACAGAGCATCACCAGGGAATAAACCCATCATCTGTTGATGTGTACAGGTTCCAGACTTCCTTGAATGCAAAGGATTTGAAACCAAATTAAAACTGATGTTGATGTTAGAACTGGATGTTAGTTTGTCCAGTTTTTGTATGTTAAATGGGGAGCATATAAAAATTCAGTAATCCCTATCCCATCTAATCCAATTTCCCATCCATGTGCATGCAACTTCTCTTAAATTAACGTCTGTGCACTGACAGGAATTATGTTGTCTTTGTTTTTATATTTGCCATTACTAACAACCATTTAGATGTGCCATGCCAAATCATTTCTTATAGAATCAATATGATTGTGTTTACATGTTGCGCTCACCCTCCCACACAAACAGATGGATGATAGAACTTTTTTCAGGCATCTGCAGAGCATGACAGCAGATGAATTTGATTTCCTCTCGGACGCTGATTGGCTGTTTCTCAGTGTTGTTCTTGCAGTTAGTCATAGAAGCTTTCACACAGTGTGATTCATCACTGAGAAAATCACACATTATTTGCTTGCAGGCTGGGAAAATCGCGTCAGTGAACCATGAGAGCATGCAGCAAGTTACTGAGACTGAAAATCAGGGCTAAAATCACCTAGTAATGACATGTACTGGATGGAGGCTACAGGCTGAAAAATATCAGCCCAAATGGAGATCAGATCTAAGGGGTGTTTCATCCTGTGCAATCACATGACATGGCTAAATGAATCTACTGCATTGGGCTCATCAGACTTATCCCCCAGTGTAACATTCTGTGTATTTTTCTTATGACCATTGGTTTCCTTAGTTACACAAAAGACTGCTTTGAGACCTTTCACCGTTCACTGCAAATGCCACAAATGAAACCTTATATTAATGTTTTTTTTTCCTTTCTGAAAGATTGCCCAACAATGCCATCTGCCCCGATCCTTTCTTCTATTTCATAAGCAAATAGTTACCCTTCTTTTCAAATTAGTTGGTCTCATTTCCCAGAGTTACTATTAACATATGTAAAATACAAAACAGCCAGAATAGCACGAAAACATGCAAGCAGACATCATATGATTCGGCTAAATGCTCCAAAACTCATTGGTTTTTCAAAATCACCACAGATTTGGGTGAAGACACATTGTGCGATGCCATCAAAACATGAATACAGCTGTCATAGAACGTATTTACATGTTTCTTCACTGGCAAGGGTTTAACAGAGGAATCCTGTGCCTGCAATTTTGCCAATTCAAGTAGTTTTCTGCAAAAACATCACAAAAAACTCAAGTTGCATCACAGATGTTTTTAAAAAGCATCAGCAAAATCAAGCACAACAATCACAAAAAACGCTGCAAAATCTGGGAAGGATGGACTCCTGGACTAAATAATCTCTTATTTTAGCAGAGATACTGAACAGATGACAACAGCAGCATTCCTCACTTGTCAGCACCCACTTCCCGATCAAGCCCTATTAACGTCACACAGTAGACAACTTCATAATCAGTAATAAGATTTTTTGATTAAAAGATCCTTAGTACTTTCTGTACATAAATAATGCAGCATGGTATGGGAATACTTTTTTTTTAGCAGCTTTTTTTGTTTAGATCAAGTTATCAAGTAATTATTGATCTTTGTCTAGCAACTTAGACCACTCTGAGACATGTCAATCCATAAATAAGACTGCAAGCAAGCTGCCTCTCCTTGTTGTCTCGCCTAACTAGCTATAATGTTACCTATGGTAGCTCAGTGGTTAAGATGTTGGACTACTGATCAGAAGGTTGTGAATTTAAAACCCAGGTCCACCAAACTGCCACTGCTGAGCCCCTGAGCATGGCTCTTAACCCTCAATTGTATAAAATGAGATAAAAATGCAAGTCTCTCTGGATAAAGGTGTCTACCAAATGCCATAAATGTAAATGTTTACACTGGGCATATACTAAATGTTGAGTGATTAACATCATTTTATGTTGATTTTTTTTCCACCCTACTCCAGCACACTAGCTCATCTCTTTACTTCACTTCTTGATCAAGGTGTGAACATGGCAGATGACTGTGATTAGCTACATCCTGAGTTTGAGTACTCCGAAAATAGTGAAGTTTCCCTGAGAGTCCCAGATGATACACCTTTGACCTAATTTACTGTATGTCAAATTTGTATTTCTGATATTTGAATTTATGGGATTTGTTTTTAGGGTTATGATAAATTTACATCTCCAACCACATTACAATCCATAGCAAATACGAAACAAAGAAGAAAGCAAGTAAATAATTTAAATATATTGTTTTATTTCAATTTGACATATATTCACATATACATATTAATTCGTATTTATATACTTTTATCAGCTTCTAAGTGCAACAAAACAAGAGCTGGAACATTACCCCAAGTATTTAACGTCTGATTTTTTGAAACATTTTGGGTTTAAGTTATGATGCTGACAGTAAGTTATTGGTAGAGCTAAAGATTATCGGACACACCCCCTTTTTTATTAGCCATGTTTAATTGTGTTACACTGTAATGTCCAACTTTTGGTGCAGCTTTCGATTTGTTACATGCTTCTAAATATCTGAATGGATCCCACAATCACTGTGCCATTATTGAGTTTCAGTTAATATTGAATGTTTTTTTTAACGTTTTAGTCAATTGAAAATGGAAACCTTGGGCACATATTCAGGCAATGCTAAATTTTGCTTTGTATTGAAATTTAATTTTGTTTCTCCTTAGAATTTTGTTTATCATTAGACCTCTGTTTCCAGAAATCTTTTCCCAGACTTGTTTTGAAGTCTTGAATCAACATACATAGAACCTTCCTGGAATAGTTATATTTATATAGAGATTACTAATTGAACATGGATATACTTCATTAAATGAATAAAGTCATTTCTGAAATAGTAACAAGGGTCACAATTGTACATGTTGTGTAGAATAATAAGATACGTTCAACACAGTTACAGGTTATAACACTACAAAGGATGAAAAAGTTCAACAGGGTGTTAATAGTTACACAATAATTGTACATATACACTGATCAGCCATAACATCACATTCACCTGCCTAATATTGTGTTGCTCCCCCTTTTGCTGCCGAAACAGCCCTGACCCATCAAGGCATGGACTCCACTAGATCCCTGAAGGTGTGCTGTGGAATCTGGCACCAAGATGTTGCAGCAGATACTTTAAATCCTGTAAGTTGCGAGGTCGGGCCTCCATGAATCAGAATTTTTGTTCAGCACATCCCACAGATGCTCGATTAGATTGAGATCTGGGGAATTTGGAGTCCAAGTCAACACCTAATACGTGATATTGTGCTCATCAAACCATTCCTGAACCATTTCTACTTTGTGGCACGGTGCATTATCCTGCTGAAAGAGGCCACAGTCATCAGGGAATATCGTTTCCATGAAAGGGTGTACATGGTCTGGAAAAATGCTTAGGTATGTGGTACGTGTCAAAGTAACATCCACATGGATAGCAAGACAAAAGGTTTCCCAGCAGAATATTGCCCAAAGCATGACACTGCCTCTGCTGGCTTGCCTTCTTCCCATAGTGCATCCTGGTGCCATGTGTTCCCCAGGTAAGTGACACACACACACGGCCATCCATGTGATGTAAAAGAAAATGTGATTTATCAGACCAGGCCACGTTCTTACATTGCTCCGTGGTCCACGTCTGATGCTTATGTGCCTATTGTTGGCACTTTTGGCGGTGGACAGGGGTCAGCATGGGCACCCTGACTGGTCTGCGGCTATGTAGCCCCATACACAACAAACTGCGATGCACTGTGTATTCTGACACCTTTCTATCAGAACCAACATTAACTTCTTCAGCAATTTGAGCAACAGTAGCTCGTCTGTTGGATTGGACCACACAGGCCAGCCTTCGCTTCCCACATGCATCGATGAGCCTTGGCAATTGACCCTGTCGCCGGTTCACCACTGTTCCTTCCTTGGACCACTTTTGATAGATACTTATACTCTGATCCAGTGGTCTAGCCATCACAATTTGGCCCTTCGTCAAACTCGCTCAAATCCTTACACTTGCCTAATTTTCCTGTTTCTAACACATCAACTTTGAGGACAAAATGTTCACTTGCTGCCTAATATATCCCACCCACTAACAGGTGCCATGATGAGGAGATCATCAGTGTTATTCACTTCACCTGTCACTGCTCATAATGTTATGGCTGAACAGTGTAATATATACCTACAAAAAAAACCCTTAAAGACTTACTGTGGCTACACTGCAGCAGGTCAGAAGAGCATTTTTCTCCCCATTAAAGAATCTTTTTCTATTTCTTTGTTTTGTTTGTTTGCTTAAAAAAAATCTTAGCTAGTGCAGTGTTAATTGGATGTACCTTACCTGATAAAAATGACTTTCTCTGTCACTAAATCAACAGATTCAATTTGCTATAATGTTAAATTATGCACTTCTCCAAGTCCAACCAGTAGATGGCAGCAGACAAAAAGAGAAATAATAGAAATGTTTAGCTGCACAATGATATACACTAGAACGTTCTTCAAGAAAAGGCATCACAAGCCTCCTGAAGCAGTGTACATTAAATTCTATATCCTGGATATTCAATCAAATTTCCTTCAGATCCCTAATGAGCAACCAAAAGATGAGAGTGGCAAAAAAAGTTGACATGAGAAAGAAACCTTAAAAGAAACCAAGGCTTAGGAATGAATGCATTATCTTCTGGGAGATACCCGGTGATGGGATTACGATTATTACAATACATATTCGTACAAAGACAAAGATAATTAAATGATACAGAGTGTTCAATATGCTCAGGTTGTGGGATAAGTGTGGTGTAGTTTTTCAGATCATAGCAGATCATAAAGGAAGTGCTAGATGAATGCAAGATTATCCACTGAAGCAGGAAGGTGGTATGTGATAATATTCAGACATCCACTTTTGATTAGGTCAGTCAAAAAAAAAAGTGGTGTGGTTTTACAGGACCTGTATTATACAAAATATCCAGGCTAAACATGTAAAAAAATGAATATTTTAAAAAGTCTTTGTGCCAAGTTATTGTAGCATTGTTTATGGCTTATTCACCACAACAGCAAGATACTGTGCTTTTTCTAAAGCTCACTGACACACTGCCACAATTTAATTTTGTCCAAAGCTGTGGTTGTCTGCTCCAGACAGAATATTCTTCTAGTGGTACCAGCAGATTCTTCCTGAAGTTCAAAAAAGGCATCTTGGTTGTTGTGTCTGGACATTCATGGTGGCTCAGTGAAACGGCTGGCATAATACTGCATGCTTTGTTATTTTATTTTTATTTCAAACTTCATGCCCAATAAAATAAACAAGAGTTAACAAATTCTGATTATGAGATTATTCCCATGTCCACCAGTGAGATTGGTATAGCCCTTGGGTATAGATGGATCTATAATAAAGACCATAGTTAATGTGGTAACCCTTAGAGGCAATGAGAATCACTTGCATGCCTTCCAAAATGTGATGAAGTGGAGAGAAGATGGAATAAATAGTGCTGTCATCCACCTAGCTTTCCTTTTCCCACTCATCATGAACCACAGTTGAGCTCCTATATCTCCTTAACAGCTTTTGCAACTCAAGTTATGAATTATGTCTTCATAGCTCTGTGTTGGTGCTCGGAGGTGGCAATTACCCCTCATTCTCCTGGTGGGGTTGGGCTTCTTTCTTCCATCACCTTTAGGTGAAGGACAAGTGAATCTGTGAATATGTACCACTAGCATAGCTCAGTCATATCTTCACAACTGAGCTCTCTGTGCTCCTTCTGTGCATTCTCCCATCATTCTCTCCACCAGGCAAAGTTTCCAGCAATCTTCACTGTCTAACTGACTAGTAGACCTGTGGCTAAGTTCTTCTTATACGTTTGAGTGTGTCTCTCTCACAGTATCACGAACTATCATGAACTGCTGAGTCTGTTACGTTAGCCAGATCTCCTAACACACAATACTGACACTGATGTTGGTTTCCATATCACCCCTGTCTGATCAGCTAGGACCCCTGTGGCAACATTCCATTGGGATGTTGGAGATGTCCACTATAACTCATCATTCCCTCACTTTACACTGAGTGATTAAATAATCCATGCTGCAGGACTTGGAGCCAGTCTCTGAATCAATCTCCCCTCAATCCAAATGCATGCAATTCAAAACCTTTTAGTAATCTATAATGCTATATATCAAATATATACTGTAGCTGAATCCTGCATTCATGTGGCAAACTGCTTAGCACTAAGTACAAGTTCCACTGTGAGGATCATGAGACACTTTCTACAAACTTAGTAAAAGTTTTTACTAGACTACCAGCTTAAAACTGTTCCTATTGCTAAGACAGAGCTATGACATACACCTTTCAAGTAGAAATCTCCAAAAATCATTCACTGTATGTCCAGTGTTTATGTCCAGTGGCGGTAAAAACCTGATAAATCGCAGACACAGAAGGGCTTTCAGTAATATTAACATCAGATGGAACAACAGTCAGTTTGCTAAAATATGTGGTTATATAACCTGTTGTCCCTGAGTCCCTTAGGACAGGCTGCAGTTTCCTTATGACCCTGTGTAGGATATGTGGTCCAGAAAATCCATTCATTTGTATGTGAGACTCTTTAGGATATATCAATCTGTAGCTCATAAATTTCCTATGTCAGTAACAGAGATAAACCTATTCCATATGATTAAGCAATGAAAAGCCATGTAGTATATAAAAAATAATCTCTCAACATTATAGCTCTCTCTCTCTCTCTCTCTCTCTCTCTCACTCTCTCACTCTCTCATCACAGTTAAACCTGCTTGTGTCCGAATCATATTGTTCTCATTAATAGGCCGAGGAGATGGCTAATGTATTTTAATGCTCCAGAAAGAGCTGCAATTATAGGAACCCCTTTTGCCTCCATCTCTAATCTAATACATCGCTGGTGTAAGTTTGAACATAGCCACTTACATCAATAATATAATACATATGTGAACTGTTAATAAACTCCATATTAGTGATCATAGTGCAAATTTTAGAGCAAGGCATAGAATTGTTGCAATATATTTTTGGAATTGGCCAGGTGGTATTATGTCCTCTTTCGTCCACAATCAGATCCTTTGTAAAAATTCTCGGTAGATGTACACATGGGTGACAAAGCTGAAATCCCCTCAGTGCAGGATGTAATGCAAGTCTTTTCGCACTTCTATAGAAAGGGATGTTATAGTAGGTTTGGTGTACAACACCTAAACCCCTAATTACAAAGGGAAGTGTCAAAAACCACAGACACTGATCTACAGAGATATCGAAAAATGTGATACGATTACATGACTCAACATCCACCATATTCTTAACAAATGAGCAAGTGCATGTGTGGTCCCTCCGATATTAAATTATTATAAATTAAAAGGAACTGTCTAGTGTATTTAGCAGTGTGTAAGGGTTAATATTATCATCTTAAATATACCATTCATTGCACCTGGAGTTCTTATGAAATCGGGAAAGTCATGCAGAGACTATAAAGATTTGTACAAGATTTACTTGCCTTTTACCATTATGGACGTATCACTATAATTAATAGTTTTGACTTTTTATTTTTTTTTGGTATGGATCTATGAGCTGTATGTACATTTTCGTATTGACTGTGTTGGTGCAGAAGAGTGTGTGTGTGTGTGTTCCTAGACCGAGGATTTCTTTTGCTCTCCTTCACACATTTAAAAAAACCTATTCAGCTGTATTCCAGTAAACTAGACCAAGCGACAATAGATTAAGGTTGTGTAATAAATTCAGTTCTGAAAACCTGATCCTAGGCTACATTATGGCTTTCATTCATATTTGAAAGCCCTCATATGACTTATCATCAGATGTAAACTTTCATTATGTTGCCTTTGGATTTTGATTGTGTGTTGGATGTATGCACTGGCTTTGACTGTGTATGTGACAGAGTTTCATTTAAACTTGGTCATAAAGGTGCTGATAGAATCTGGGTCTCTTGTTAGTATGAGCTTGTAGTCACTTTTCCTTTATATTGATTCAGTTTGCTGAGCTTCATCATATACTGTGATAATCTGAATCATTACACTTTAACACATGAAATATATATATATATATTTTTTGCAGATTTGAAGGAATCTGTAAATTAGATTACTTTTTGGCACTAACTTTTACTTTTGCTAATTAGCATTCAAGATAATATGTTGACATGCTTTTGCTTATTTATTCCACATGAAGTATTTTTTTTAATTGTTACTGAGTTTCTCATGTTATGTACTCTCCAAATAGTTAAACGGAGTAAAGCAAACTTTAATAATATTACTTATGAACCTGGTTTTGAAAATTATGTCTCTACAATCGTGTTAGAAGATGCCCAATCCATGCTAAAACGCCTTTTGTGGTCAGAGTGATGTGGAATCTTGTTGAATAGCGTCCTCTAGTGGCTAATGGTGCTCATGAGCTCTGTTCTGTCAAATGAAATCGAAACCTTGTAATGATTATTAAATAATCAAAATAATTTAAAGTGCATTAATTAATAATCTCTTTATATAAAGTCTCTCTCTCTCTCTCTCTCTCTCTCTCTCTCTCTCTATCTATCTCTCTCTCTCTCTCTCTCTCTCTCTCTCTGTTAAACATCACTGGAAAAAAGACACATTATAATTTATTTCCCTTTTCCTGATTGTGCTAAAACATTTCCTTTAAAATACTGTTTGACCACAATGTTTAGATGTTGAATTGTTAAATCGTCCATCTGGGAAATATAATAATAGGCCTTATTATTAAAAAAAAAAAGAATTTGTATCAGATGTTTTGGTTTTTCTTTTATATGCAGTTTTTGAGTAGGAGTATATCAAAATTCTGTCATTTCTCTGTAAGCAGAGATGATGGTTTTATTTGATTTATGGTGAAACATTCAATTCAGGACCAGAATTTGGTCAATGAAAAGGGTTTAATCCTTTCCTGTTCTGCCACTCCCAAGTGCAAAATTGGGCCTGACCAAGGCCAAAGAGTCCATTTTGACCAAAAGCAAATAAATCCAGTGAGAGGAATGAGGACATCTGACCAGAATATAGTATGTCTAAAACTCTTCTCTCATCCTTTTTTTTTAAAACCTTCGTTTGGACTGAATTTCAATCTAACACATTAAGTAGACACATGAGGTGTATAACCTGCATATTCATATGAATTGGGAGAAAAATTACCTGAAATAAAGATCTGTAAATGTGAATAAATGTGTTTATTGTTCTATAAAGCAAGAAAGACTTAAGATAAAATAATATCAAGTCTCATGAAGAATGTGTGAAAAGACCAGACTGATTGAATTGGAATTTGTAAAAAAAAAAAAAAAGGAAAAAAATGGCATTGTAAGATTAGATGCAACTAAACTAAACTAGCCCATATGTTGACCATTCACAAGTACTCATGCATGTTGGCTTGTATAAACTGCTTTAAATTTGCAATCATGAAATTACGCTGCAAGTATGTGGTACACTTTTAAGTGCAGTGTGATCATCTGTTAATCCAACAAATAAACCAAGAGAGAAAGAAAAAAAAAAGAGAAAAACTCAACAGAGTCAGATGTAACTCTGTGGCTAAGAAGTCTGAGCGTATGCAAGGCTTAATGACTTTCACACATGAATGTGGTCTAATTGTTTATAAATCCTCTACAGCGTCATGCAAACTGAAACAGATCGGTGAAATCATCATGCATATGGCGAGTCGAAAACCAAGTCAAAGCCTCAAAGCACTTGTGTTTGAAAAATAGCATTTTACTGACAGGGCTGAAAATGTCATTGTCATCCACGTTGACAATGAAGTCATCTCGTCTGATTGAAGATGGACACCTCACACATCCCTCGTCTCTCTCTCTCTTTCTCTCTCTCACTCTCTTTCTTTCACAGTCTCTCTGTCTCTCTCTCATTCACATTCTCTGTCTGTCTGTCTATCTGTCTGTCTGTCTCATTCATGCTCTCACTCTGTCTGTCTGTCTCTATCTATAATTCACATTCTCTGTCTGTCTGTCAGTCTGTCTTTCTCTCACTCTCTTTCTCATTCACACTCTCACTCTACCTGTCTCTCTCTCATTCACATTCTCTGTCTGTCTGTCTATATGTCTGTCTCTTGCTTTCTCTCTTTCATTCACATTGTCTGTTTGTCTGTCTGTCTGTCTGTTTGTCTGTCTCGTTCACACTCTCACTCCGTCTGTCTGTCTGTTTGTCTCATTCACACTCTCACTCTGTCTGTCTGTCTCTCATTCACATTCTCTGTCTGTCTGTCTATATGTCTGTCTCTTGCCTTCTCTCTTTCATTCACATTGTCTGTTTGTCTGTCTGTCTGTCTGTCTGTTTGTCTGTCTGTCTGTTTGTCTGTCTCGTTCACACTCTCACTCCGCCTGTCTGTCTGTCTTTCCCTTTCTTTCATTCACATTGTCTGTCTGTCTGTCTTGTTCAAACTCTCACTTTGTCTCTCTGTCTGCCTGTCTGTCTCTCTCTCTCTCTCTCTCATTCACACTCTCACTCTGTCTCTCTCTCCCTCTCTGCTAAAACACTTTTAAAACTATGCCTGGTCATTTGTCACTTAGGTCATGGTGGCATGTCAGCAGACTGCCCAAAAGAGACACACAGACAGAGAAACATTACATCAAAATGAGAATGCAGCCCTTTCCATCACATCAGAATAAGAACACAAATACAAGACTTTAAGCACTGGTTCAGTTGCCTTGGGTTCAGACACCTTGCATTTTCTGAGTTGGTTCCATGAGCCATAAGAAAGTACAGCATGAGATGTTTTGGTTCTGGGTTTGCTTTTGGCCTTATTTTTGATTTAACATCGACATTTAAGGAACCTAATTCCAGGCTAATTCTTAGAGCCTCCTCTGCCACCCTGTGATCTGCTCCTTTTGAATAAAGTCAGACGTAAACAGAAAGCCCGCATGCACCTAAACTTTCCCATGCCCACCAATTACGCCTAGTTTTCAAGGCAAGTAAATGTCTCTGTGATGCCCCATTACTGAAGCACGGTAGTGTGTTGCTTTCTTCATCCATGCACAATAAATGCTGGCGACCTTTCGCATCATAGGCAGGTACAGAAACGCTCATGTCAGATGATGATAATAGGCTGCACTTCAATTCCTGTCACTTGTATATTTAAAAATCTGCTAAACAAAACTCGAATGTCTGCACCTTGTCTGTGTGTGCAGGCTTGTTTTAACAATGCTTTCCTCAAATTGCTACTTTGTGTGAGGTTACATTTTATAAAAAAACATTGTAAGCGCCTAAGTTTAGCTGACAGAGCCTGCATCGGACAACATTCAGGAAATTTTACTGCTCGCCAGCCGTGATAGGGTGCTTCAGAGAGTATCCACTTTTGTGGCCTGATAGAGCCAAAATAATGTTGCAGAGGAAGTGTCAGTGCTGCTGAAATGCACTGACCTGTAAGACAAGCAGAAAAGTATTTTATAATCAGCATTCTATACCCTCAAATATGTGTCAATATGACAAATATTTTGATGGTAAATAAAGATTCAGTATGTATTGAGCTATGAGTAAATGTACAATAGGGTGACTAAATCCTAGCAACACTCAACTTTTAAACAATTGTATGGAATCTATAACTTGTTTTACTGTATTGCCTTGGATGGATTGCAAACAGCAGATGTTTTGCCAAAACACAGATTAATAGCGATTTGTCTTTACTGTTTTGCTTTAGTCAAAAAAAGCAACATATTTTGCAGCCAATAGACCATAGGTGTCAAACCGTATCCTCAGAGGGCCGGTGTGGGTGCAGGTTTTCATTCCAACCGAGCAGGAGCCACACCCGATTCCACCTGTTTAATCAACTGTTCTTGGCTTTCAGTAGACCCAGGTGTGGCTTCTGCTCGGTTGGAATGAAAACCTGCACCCACACCGTCCCTTTGTGGATACAGTTTGACACCCCTGCAGTAGACCATCTGCATTTCTAACTGATTCAAAGCTGACGATGGAGCATAACCAAGCCAAACCCACATGTCTATATATGGAAAAAACCTGTTTGAGGATTAATAAGAGCATAGGACATTATGGACAATAACATAAATTTGACATTCTCATAAATATACTCAAAATGAGCAATATACAAGAGATACACTTTTTTGCTGCTTTGTGTTATTGTAGATCTTCAAGAACATACAGGATTTGATCATAACTTAGAGTCAACTCCAGAATTACTCGTGAAAATGAGCAAACTATTAAAAAATACACTCACCGGCCCTTTTAATCACCGAAACTGGACATGTGAAGGTTGGAAAAAGATCAAGCAACATTTTTCCAATCTTTACTTGGCTTGTTTTTGTGAGCATGTGCCGCTGTAGCCTCAGGTTTCTCTCTAACAGGAGCTACATCTACCTCTACCTCAAGGTCTCTTTTAAGACTTCACAGTGAATGAGTAAAAGTCTGGTTTAATTAACTGCAGTATTAGGTTGTGGTTATGGATCATGTAGCTGGTCAGTTTGTAGCCTGTTTGTCTCTTGGGAAACGGAGTTCAGTGCAGAAGATTTTAGCTAAAACTGTAGTTTGTTATGAAAGTGGATGGTGCCATGACAGAATCTATGCCCTTTCCCCAGTCGACTTCTGGATGTAAAACAGCATAGATTTGCACTAGTACTTGGCAAGTAAGTGGCAAGTTTTATGCACCCCTTGACGACCAGTAGCTAGTGAAGAATAATTTCTCAAGAGATTTCAGAAGCATGTATGTTACAACTGGTATATTTAAGTGATGGTGGTTGATTTTCTCGTGTTTGTGTTATGACTTGCTCATAAATATCACCAACAAAACAAGACTCTGGAATGATAGGTTTAGTGGTTTCCTCTCTAGTAGTTGCTGTGTGGATGTAAGAAATGCAGCTACCTTGGTGTTGTTGGATCCAGGATGATGGGAGATGGTGAATTGAAACCATGAGAGGAACAGGCCCACCTAGCTTGTTTGGTTGGTTTTAAGATAGACTAGGTTCTTGTGATTTGTGCAGTTTACAAACGAATGTTCTGCTCCTTCCAGCCAATGATACCACTCATCTGCGGTAAACCCAACTGCCAGTAATTCCCTGTTTCCAATATGAGAAGGGTTATGAGCAGTGAGTGCAATGTGTTATGCCAAATGAAGCGCTTTATAACAAGGCCAAAAAGTAACATTTTGGTCAGATTTTTTTTATCAAAACCAGAGGACTATTTTCCACATATTTGCTGAGGTTTAAAAAATGAGATTTTATATGACTATTTTTCAATAATGGCTTTCTTTTTCGCATACTTCCATAAATCCCTGCATTGTGATGAGTCTGCATTATGTTTTGTAAACAGCTTTTCCCAAATGAGGTGTAGATCTGAGGTAGAGAACACCTTTACTCTTGGCCTCTTAGTTGCTTCTCTGACTAGTGCCATACTTTTGGCCGCTGACCTTCCAGGCAGAGTTAGGATAAAATGCATTGTGAAATGATATTCCTTCCATTTTTTAATGGCGCCTTGCTAAATATTAAAAGTTGGAAAATGATTTTTACAATCATACCCCGACTGATACTTTTTCCTGGAATTGTTTTGATACTTCCTTGGCTTGCTGTTTATTTAGGTAGGTTCTCTAACAAACTCTGAGCCTTCCACTAGTAGGTGTATTTATATCTCATGACACTTTAATTGCACACAAGTGTACTCCATGAAACTTCGTGGTTTCTTAGCATCGAGGGAGTCCATACTTATGTAATGATTTCTAAATAATTCTGGAAATTATATCGATTCCTACACAATGGTGTCCTTGGTGGTCCAGCGGCAGGATCCTGTGCTCTCTTTGCCGCGGCCCTGGTTCAATTCCTGGGCAGGGAGCCAACCTTGCCATTGAGGGGTTAACTCTCAATGCTGGTCTCAAGCCTGGGAAAAATGGAAGGGTTGCATGAGGAAAAAAAACCTGCGTCAAATCAAAATATGCGGATCGGAGGATCTGATCTCGAACAGGGAGCGGCTGAAGGAAAACAACAACATATTGATTCTTACCAAATATTATGGACTATTTTTGACTAAATATTTGAGTAGATTTATGACATATAATTAAGTAGTATCTGTATAATCTTATATTCTGTGCAGTGGAATGACCCAATGTCTATAAATAGGGCAATAATTTTATACACACTGACCAAACACACAAACAGCGAAATATCAGAAACATATAATCATGTGACCTGTCCCCACTATTTGGGAGATTTTTAATATATTCAATGTCATAGTGGGCTAAAATAAGGTTCATGTTTACTTAAGACCCAGTTCAAACATTTACAGATGCATGCTAGTAGGTGTATGAATGAGTTTGGGAGTGATTGTGGGAGAGAGAGAGAGAGAGAGAGAATCAGTGTCCTGTAAGCAGGCCCCTCCTTTGATAAATGCACACTTTAGTCACTGTACTCATGTGCCAACTCATTGAACTTCACATGGCAAACTGCATGTTCCTGTATATAAAGAAAATATGAATGCACAGGGTGGGAAAAGTTACTAAAAATCAATATTTACTCTTCTCTTTATGTGGGTGCCTCGTACTTGCTGACTCTACTTCCATTTTGAGTTACTTAGTTACAGTTAAATCCAGAATAATTATAGCTTTGTACACAAAGAGAAGAAGAAAAACTATTTACCTTTCTTCTAACCATAAACATCTTCTAAGTAATAGTTTATTAATAGTGGCAAAATTATTGACACCCTTGAAGAATGTTTAAAAATATTTCAAGTCCAAAGTAAGTGTGACTGATGAAAAACAAAGACAGATGCTTGTTGACATGCACATGTAATGGATATAAAAAGTAAGCCATTAAAATTACATCTGTGCAATAAAAAAAAAAAAAGGTTTTCAAGTTTCAAGATTTCTGGAAACATTTTCAGAAAACTACAGAAGAACCCAATAGATCACGATTTCAGAAATGCACAGTTTAAATGGTTCCTCAAGTTTGTTGAATCCCCTATTAGACACAACTCAGCTCTTACAGAGCAATCCACAAAATACCTGGCCTGAACTTTCCTCATTTTCCTTTGCTACAACATTCAGAATTGACCAAAATGAAGGTTTTGTCTATGAAAATGATCAGCATATTGGCCAAATAATGGGGGCTGTATACAAAGAAAGAGCACCTGATACCCACTGTGAAATCAATGATGCTTTGGGGCTTTTTTTTTGGCTGGTGGTAAAGGAGCTCATAGATTCTGAATTCTAAATAGCAGGATATGTCAGGGATTTAATATGTGATCACAAATGGAACAACATAATTACATTTGCAATTGGATGCGGTAACTCAGTGGTTAAGATGTTGGACTACTGTTCAGAAGGTTGTGAGTTCATTTTCCTCCTGATCTGCTCCTATCTGCTCAGTTATATAAAAGAGATAAATGTAAGTTGTTCTGGATATACTGTATGTGTCTACCAAATATTATAAATGTAAATAATAATAATGCCAAAAATTGGTACAAATTATTTACCATAGATTTGAACCTAAAACCTGATGTCTGTGTGCACATAGTTCTGTCTTCATAGGTTCAGTAAAAATATCACATATTGCATATGTTAGATTTACTTTGTGTCTACATTTCTGCTCATTTCCATGAAACGGTAAAATGTTTTGGTAGACGTCATAAACATGTACAAAATACATAAATAATGGTTTGAGTCAACCATATTCATACAGTGTGTATCAGTCACGAGACTGCAAGATATTCTTGTTTATTTACTTAAAACCTTTTTCCTTCACATGGTTTTGCGGTTAGCTTTGTTGTATTGTGTTATTGGAGTGACTGGGATGTATTAACTCGAACCTGGAATAGATTCTGCGTGGTATTGATCTAATAATGTCGACCAGACAGCCTTAATACTGGGATTGTAAATTCTTTGAAACTGGGACATATATACTGGGACATATAGACAGGCGGAAAACATGAAAAGAGAAATCAATACAAAGTGAAGTGTTGGATTTCACGAGCCACCAGAACAGCTCCATAGGTTTTTTGTTTTGTTTTGTTTTACCATAGATTCTACAGAACTGCCTTGCAGAGATGAACATCATTTATTTTAAAAAAAACATAATGTTCGACTGTGTTGAGTGTAATGCGGTGAATATAAAAGCCTTAACATACCGTAATTGTGAAGCATATATTTTTATCATCAGGATGCTGTATGGAAACCCTCATTTCCAAATTCATATTTGATCTCTTCACTTGACACCATAGTCCTCTGATGTATTGTAAATAGTGAATTTTATTCTTTTCTAGTAACTTCTATATCCACTACAGGGTTACAGTGGATATACTCTGAATAGGAGTTAATTACAGGTCATCTCTCTCCCTCTCTCTCTCTCTCTCTCTCTCTCACACACACACACACACACAGATTTGCAAACTAATCCACACCTAGGGTCAATTTAGAGTCTCCAATCCACCTACCGGCATGAGGTGGGGGAAACCGGCGAACTCCCGAATGGCACAACAGAAGAGTGACCTTATTATGTCAAGAGATTGTGAATTTCAATCCTGATAATATCATAGCCACTTTGGAGTCAAGAGATCACTATTGGCCATTCTGTCTGGTAGGAGGGTTGGCATACTCTCATTTCCCTGTCATTTAAAGTGACACTAACCAATAATGAGTACTTTGGGCTCATGTACGCTGAAATAGGAAGGTAGAGCTTTCCTACGAGTATGTTACACCACCTTGTGATGCAGCATGAGCAGCTTGAAGACATTTGTTTGGCTGGCTACTTTATTAAAGGGCCGACGTGTCTAAGTGCATGATGCATGTGATTTTGCAGGAAGATGCAGAGTGGGGCCAAATAATTATGTAGTATATTATAAGTATAGTAATATTTTGTTGTATTAATTTGATTTCTTTCCTTCTCTAGCCTCTATTTATATGTGTGTATGTTTAGCAACAGCTGGTTTTTATGTACTGAGTCTGCTAAAAGGACAGGTTTCTAGTTCATTTGGCTTGAAACTCAATCCAGCCATTGAGCTCTTATCTCCAAGACCCTAGCATTCTCATGGTTCATGGCCTCCTATTGGGAATCACACAGAGTACTGAGATCTTTCATAAACAGCAGTTTTGCTGTACTGTCACCATGTCACTGGCACAGGAACAGATCAGGAGGAAAATGAAATCGCTTTACTCAGAGATAAAGAGGTACAGTAGAGTTTAACTTTGAAGCCACAGAACTGTTCTAATCAATCTTAGTGGTTTCTGGCAAAGCATCACAAGCCCTGTTTGGGAAGGGTAAATCGATGCAGACATCCTGAGACATGTCTGGGGTTGCTTGGGAAGTTAAAAAGCACATACATGACAAGTTTAGCTCTTTGCTCAAAGGAAAGTGAGTCATATCCGAAATGGCAAATGCAAATGAGCATTTGTTTTTATGTAGGTTTTTATGTGAGTAAACAGAAAAAAAAAGGCTTTTTAGATTTTTTTCATCTAAGCTCATGTATTCATGATGTGGCACTGATTTTCAGCTGGAGAGGCCAGATGCATCATTTACATCTGGATCAGCCAGATGAGAGGGAATAGCAGATACCGCTAGATGCTTATGCAGCTGTCTCAAAGCCACAGTAATGCATGGCAATAAACAACAAGACGTGACTGTCCAAAAATCACATCTGCAGCGATAGCGTTGAAACTGTCTGCTGGAGATTGAGCACTGTCTTCTATTTTTAAATTACATTTTCATCAGGTCTGTGATGAAACAAACCGTCAAACAAACAAACAAACAAAAAGTTGAGAGGCATGCTGGAGCATATTTGAGAGAGCGATATGAAACCAATTGTTTTTCTCATTCAGAAAACATGTCTAACTAACAACATATTAATTAAAGAGTCATATACATTTCTAAAATATACTGTGTCAAAATCAATAAAGCTCTTTGGGGTAAGATCAGAGTGAGGTCATCAATGGAGGATGCTGGAAGGAGTGAATGGTTCTTGGGATGAAATAGCAAATCTCTGAAATGAAGTGATCAAGCGTTGAGGCTTCCTATATAATGATGGAGGAGGTTTGGAGATGGGGGCCTCCAGGCGCTGTAGCATGTGTGGCAGATCCAGATGCCTCTTTTTTGTTTGGCATGCTTGATTAATTCATTCCTCTTGCCTGTTGTGGCTTTTGTACCAGCTGAACTAGCTTCCACACAACACAACTATCCCAGCTGTTTCTCTTATTTAGCAGTTACGTTGACTTTATCCAAAAAGTGGAATTTGTACCTTTTTAGGGGTGCCCATGTTCAGCATTGAATTTCTTTGTCATGCCACACTCCACAGTGGTGTTTAATGGCCAACAAAATGGTGGTTAATGACCAACAAAAGTATTTCGGGTTTTACCTAGCCTAGTAGGGACAATATTTCCGTTGAAAAATTCCAAAAACTGATATTTCTTCTCCACACAAATATTCTATCTTCAAAGCAAATGGTGATATCAGACCTATTTCTGCTCCCTGAGATGCCCCAAGTACTTTTTCATAAGCATCTAAAATTTGAAGGTTTTATCTTCTAAAATTATCTAAATTTCTGTGCAAGGTTATCAACAGAGGGAAAAACATCTTACACTAAAAGCCGAGTTCTGACTAACGTTATATATCAGACTTGTAGTGAGAAAATAATTTCTAATTTGTTTATACTGATTGAAAATGTCTGATAGGTCAATTTTTCATTCTTCTAGTTGACTGGAATGCCAGTGTTCTGGTAAAAGGGTTAATAATATTTAACCTCATGGGAAGAAATTTTTAACTCGCAGTTACTGTAGTGACTACATGGATTTATCATGTCGCATAGCATAATACAGTATTGCAAGAGAAGAAGAACATACGATAATTATAAATGATGAGTTGTGCATGTGTATATGTGTTTTAGAGCCAAGTACACAAGTGTTTGTATCTGGTGAAGGTTGAATTGTGGAAAATTTCAGATCACGTTCAAAGAAATTACAGACTGGGTATGGCCTGTCAGTTGGTCATCTCGTCATCTATAAGGAAATATTTGTCAGGGTTTTTTTTTTTTTACCACATATTTCCAGGATTAGTCTTGAAAAGGCATTCAGTCTGAGAAAAAAAACTTTTGAAGACTATCTGCAAACATGTATTCACAAGTATGACGTGATCTGGTATGGTATAAAAGTACACAAAACTAACACATGTCCTGACAATAGTACTCTATAAAAAAGTGCCTCGTGTTTGAAGAGTTTAATTAAAGCAAATGAAAAAATCCCCACCCTTTGTCTACAAGGACAAACAATACCATGTTTTTACAGGAACACTTCAAAAAACGTGTCTGTTTAAGTCCCATGTGGAATTTTATTCTGACATTTAGTCACACCAACAACCATCTGGTATTAGTGGCCGTATTTTGAAGGTTTTTTTTTTTTTATTTTTTCAAAAAATTATAAAGAATACGATGTGGAACAAAGGCCCTTTGTTCTTCAGTTTATTTACATCAACAGTGTCTCATTGACTGAGATGAGTGATGTATGCCAAATAAATAGAAAACATTAAATAAGGCATTGTAGTTTTATTTGTCTATGCACCTGATGATTTTACTGGACTTGTTTATCAGGAAGAAAGACTCCATGCGGTTATCACTGACTAGTACATAAACAAGCCTGATGTATTTATTAGTTAAAAGGAAATAAATGTTACATGGTACACGTGGTGTATTCGAGTATGGCATCATGTTTATACAAAAGAATAGCAAAAGACGGTTAGAGTAAATAGCCATTTTTAGCTGGTTGAGTTAATGAAGTAAAGGTATAGTGTATTGAAGTTAGAGAAATACGGGGGGGGGGGGGGGGTAATAGAGACAGAGAGACAGAGAGAGTAGAACTGCTTCTTTAATACAGGTTGCTGTGGTTAAAAGTCAGTCACGCACAGGCGATTGTCTTTAAAGACCCGAAGCGAATGGAAAACATTTGTGAAGCCATCTCACACGCTCCCTTACTATAGGCACATATGGACATGTCTCTCATCTCACAGTAACAAACTCACAATATGGAGTGACGGCATGTTCACGGGCGTCTTAACAGGCTTTCGTACAGTAATGCTCATAGATGTAACCTATTTCTGTGATTTCACTGCTGTCAGAAATCTGTGCATAACACTGAATGTCAGAAATGGTTAGACAACACCAGTTTTGTAGTAAGAAATTTGCTCTGCCAAGCATGAAGAAAAATTACATTTCCTATGCTGCCAATAACATAAAAATTGAGAAATGGCAAATAATAATATGATTTTAGTAGTATTCATATCAAAATAGACCTTATGGTTAAGGGTTAGGGATAGGGCCTAGAGGATTTGGGTAATTCTGTGAGATTATACGGTATGTAACTGCTAATATGAAAACTTTTATGTGTTATTGGTTGTGTAACACGATAAGATGTATCATATTGTTATGCACTACTGTGTGCCACTTATTAACTTGTCAGTTATTCAGTATTTACTATTAACTTATTTGTAAGTATAATAATACTAACAGAAAAAATATGAATTTAGAGTTTGAGTGATGGATCCACAGACAGATCCTGGAAGTTTACAGGGTTATTTTTTATAGAGCTCTGTTATGATGTGCAATAATCCAGTGACAGTCATTTTAAGAGCATAATATTGATAATCACACTAGTGTATAATATTTGCATCATACAAATGCAGTGATTGCTGAAAAAAGCAAGTAATTACGTCATTTACTTTGATTTGCTTTGTGATATTGGAACTGGTGACACTTATCCTCACAGATTTTTGTTAATTTATTCTTCAAAGCAATACCAACATGACAGACTAGAACCATAGAATACAACCATTTATTTAATCCCCTCAAGAAGCTTATAGAATTCTAGACAAACCAGAATTAGTTTAAATAGAAAGGCCTTAAACCTAAAATTGCTCTGTTATAGAGGAAAAACTAATGGCTGGAGTATTACCACATCCAAGGTTGATTATTATCCTATAACAGCACATCCTGAAGTATTGTATTCCTCTAATACCGCAGCAATTTGCCAAGGTTTACAGTTTTGTGGGGGTTTTTTTTAAGAACAACACCTCATATTTTTTATTGTTAATGTATTGCAACATCAGTAAAAGAAGTTAAAGCAGCTATTAACATTGTTCCCTGACATTCTTTTCAAGTTACTTAAGACCAGCAATATGCAGTTTGTTACAGAGACTTTCTAATGTTTAAAAACTAGTTTGCTTCTTGCTTTGACTGTCATGGTTGTCCCCTTTTGTTTTTCTGTTGAACAATGTTTGGTGTTCAGCAGTGAATCCCATGTGTTTCGATTTGCCTCTGCCCCTGTCTTGTCATTGGGTTGTTACTGGATTGTGTTCACCTGCTTTGTGTTAGTCTTTAATTAGCTTGTCTATATACACGCATTGTTGCAGAGTCTCATTGTTGTTTTCTATATTACATGGATTTGCTCAAATAAAAGCAGTAATTTGTGCACACTTGCACTCTCTAACTCACTTCATGCTTCAGTTACTAAATAAATAAATAAATGTCTCCATCCAAAAGCATTGCCATATCAACAGTTAAACTTTCTTTAATTCATTAAATTAGAACAAGTGTAATCCATTTATTAATACTCTCTATTATGTGGTGTGTCTGCCTTACGAATCCACTTTTAATTAGCTGTTAGTTTAAATGTTTAAAATGGCAACTAATGGATGCTTAAATATAGCGATTTTGCCTTTTAGCAGGCACAAACATCACAGCCCCCTTTACACCTTTAGAAAGAAACCTTTTCACCCAGTACTGTAAACAGAACAGGTATAAAGTACATTTAATACACTGTACAAGTTATTGTCTTATAACCCATGCAATTAATTTTATTTGAAATATAAATCAGCATCAAATTACTGTAAAGACATTGACAATAAAATCAAGTAATATCTTACATATCATAAAATAACACAATCCAGTCCATTTACTCATTTTGCTGAGGATACACCTGAGCAGATTAAGGGTTAAAAGGTTAAGGGTATTTGCTCAAGGGCCCAACCATAGGACTGTGGTCCTGAGATTTTGGTGTCTGATCTGTAACTCAAAGCCCTAACCACTGAGCCACCATAACTAGCTAAACTAGCTTTTATTGATACAACCCCCTGAACCAGCTTTAACTGATTAAGCATCGAGTTAACTTACAATAAATGGTCACATTTAGTGCTTTAGCAAAACAAAGATTTTACTAGCGTATACACTAATACAGGGTTAATATTTGCCAAAAATAGTCACCATCCTGTAAACATAACACATTTTTATGTTATATAAAAACTGTAATTTAAAAGCACTTTTTAAGGGTGAATGCTACTTGACGTGTAGTCGTGTGGGAAACCTCTGCAACAACAGCACGTGCAGCTGATGAAGTTTGTCCAGCGCACACACAGTAGCGGCGAAAATAAACGATATGGGCGTGGCTTAAGACACCTGCCTTCGTCTACCTGCCGTCAGGCGGAAAGAACGTAAGATGTCGTCAGGACACCGAGAGCGGCATTCGATGCGCTTTGAACCTGATAGCCTCCACCTTCAGCATTCCGCCGGGAGGGAGAGGAGGAGAAAAAGTGCCGAAGTGGGAACTTGAGAAGCAGGTTCACCTGACGAGGAGAAGAGTAGCAACACAATTCTGGTCCGCTTTTGAAACAAAGAGCGCGACGGAGGGGACGTAGACTTGACCACGACACGGGCTCGCTTTGTAGTTGGTGCGGGCGTGCGTGCGTGCGTGTGTGTGTGAGAGAGCGAGAGCGCGAGAGCGCGCGCGCGTGTGTGTATTCTACTCCCAACAAAAGACCGCATAGCATCTATTAGCTTTATTTTAACTTTCAGTATGGGTGTCGGATTCCCGAAGCCTATAAAGGAACTCGGAGCACCTTGTTTACCAGACAGATACTGTTGCTTCACCTGTAGCTACACGCTGAAGTGAAGTGCCAATGTGAGTGGAGTTTGTTGAGTTAATGGCCCGGGCACAGCGCTTTTTAACACCATGCCCAGATCCCTAACACAGTGGATGATTAAAGTGCTGCTCTGTTTCGCCATCGTTTATTTGCGACTCGGGTGAGTTCCGCCTTTACACAGTGATCTGACGTCGCATTTTTGGGTTGTTTATTAAACATACTCACAGACATACTTATACAATACATCCTACACGCCTTATAATACGCCTAAGCATTACTCTGTTGACATTGTGACTAAAATCCAGGTTGTTTCAATAAATTAAACAACAATTTGACATTGTGGTATGGCGCATGTAACCTGAGTTAGTATATGTATATATATGTATGAACTGCTTTAAATAGTTGTCTAACGCATATTAAGATAAAATCACAAAACATGTTACGTAAATGATCTGTAAATGCTTGTTCTCTCTCTCTCTCTCTCTCTCTCTCTCTCTCTCTCTCTCTCACACACACACACACACACACTTTCCTTAACCCTCATTAATAACGGCACTGCTCGAGCTGTATTTCCACATTCCTTCTCTCACTTGCGTTTTGCAATAACCTCACCTGTAGTACGCAGAAATGCATGCTTGTTCGGAATCGCTTAATAAAACAATCATAATAGCAAGGAAAGTACACACGTTTACTATTTTTTCTTTAACAAGCATGTACCTGCTATTAGATGAGGTATGCCATAATTACATCCTACTTAAAATACTCTGCTCTAGACCATATACAGTACGGTGCAAAAGATTCAGGCACCCTACACTCTTGTTTTATTTATTTATTTATTTATTTATTTATTTATTTATTTATTTATTTATATGTGTACATGTCTTCTGCGTTAGTGTCAGTAGGAAAGACACAAAATTCGTTACAGTGCAATGCATAAACAAATAAACAAACAGAAATAAATATTGGGCTACATAGAAAAGTTTTTGCATGCCATTAAAGAAAGGAGGATATTAAGTAACAGAATGCTTTTCAGATAACATTGAGATTGAGGCTGTCTGGAATTACCTGCAGAAACATAAGCAAGTGAGACAGTCAAAGTCTACAAAAGAGCTATGGCAAGCTCTCCAAGATGCTTGAAATAACTTACCAGCCTGTTTCCTTATAAACGACACCACGGTGTAACTAAGAGAACTGGTGCAATTTTAAACTCAAAGCATGGTCACAGTAGTACTGATTTTATTTACTTTTCAGTAATCTCCACTCAGTGCCAGGTAGAAAGGATTAATTTAGTTTTGTTAAAAAGCATCATTGCTTCATAGATTTTTTTTTTTTTTTGCACATGCCTAAGCCTTTTTGTCCAGCAGTGTAAACAACACCATTTGGAAATCTATATGAACTATTTATGCATCATTATTATAGTGTAGGTACCAACTCGTCCCTGCAGTTAATAAAGAGTTGCATGATGTCTGATGTTTTAGCAAGTATGTTATGTGCCGAGATGAGTAGAGCAAAGCTAGATCAGATATCTCGGATTTATCAGGCCAAACCTGTTTGTTTCCCCCAGGCCCTCTGCAGCTACTAAAGAACCCACCACGCTGTAGCACTCTACTGCGATACGAGACAGCAGGTGATGACAGACCGGCTTTCAGGTGCTTGTGCAGACAGATAACTTCATTCAGCCTGAAGTAACAGTAGACTGTAGTCTGTCTCAGCTCCCATCCTGGAGACCCCCTACACCGTTTCATATTCAAAAAGAAAAAAAAATCTCCTAAAATTTCCTTAAACAGTTTGTTGTCAAGATCTTTATGAGGTGGATTAGGAGAGTTAGCATGGACTTTAAACTGTAGGGTAATGTTAGAATTGAGAATACATCAATCTCGTGTTGAAACCTGCTTGTTTTCGTGAGATAGAGGCATTGGGCATACCTGTTGGGCATAGAAGTAGAGCTTAGGAGTAAGCAGTGAAGCATGCTGAACCACAGCCAACATCAGAGTGAAGCTGATGTCCACAGCAGACATGCACGGTCTATTGAAACTGGACTCAGGGTTGCCCCTTTTGTCAAAAGTAAAGGGGGCGGACAGCCGCGCATCTACCCAATTGCAGCCCCCGAATCTAGAGAGAGAGAGAGAGAGAGAGAGAGAGAGAGAGAGAGAGAGAGAGAGAGACGTTTTTTCCCCTGCCATCCGAAAATCCTTAAAACCATCATCGTTCCAGTTTGGCAACCACATGGTAACAGCCTCGCCCGCGGAGACATGACACATTCGCTCTCCGCGCTCGCCGCCGCTGCTGCTGCTGTCGCGCCGCGTAAAAAGCTCGCGTTGTACCACGAAGCAGCTCCGAACTGAGGACGGACAGCTTAACGCTCGTCTCAAAGGATACAAGGAGATCGCGTTTCTTTTAGTCGGTCTGCAAGAGGCAGTTCGCTCAATGTCACCATGATCGTGTTCTCGTCGCGCACTGTGCTGCTGTCAGTCTACTATCCTCAGATCTTCCTCATCCTCACCAGCGGCAGCTACCTGTAAGTGCGAGCATCAGAGCACATCTGCTGATTTAGACCAGATAAACTCTGCTTCACTTCAGTAGCTCTATCTTACTAGATATTCCTGTAAAAGTATCATTTTTACTTACTGCAACTCATGTTCCACTTTTTCAGTTAAACGCGCCACATCAATGCAAAGGAGTATAAAATATGGCGTCTTTGAAAAGAGTTCAAGTTAGGCACAAACGTACAGAATTAGATAGTAGTTTTGTCTCGTAATAACGCACTCAATTAAAGAAGATACAGAAGCCTTTATTTGTCCCAAATACATTTCAGCACAATTCATTTTTCGCATATTCCAGCATGTTAGGAAGCTGGGGTCAGAGCCTCATAGGGTACTGAATAGACCAGGTTAAGGGCCTTGCTCAAGGGCCCAACAGTGGCAGCGTGGCGGTGCTGGGATTTCTGATCACTAACCCGCTACTGCATACTGCACGTGAAGGATAAAGAAGGCTGTATTTCCAGTAAGCCTCTGATTACCTGCCTAACTATATTATAATTACATTCTCATATAAAACCTCTAAAATATAAGTCTATGTAATTGTCACAAATTTCTTTAAGGCACTGTTGATACTTGATCCAAAAAAGAATAGATCTCATTTGGCCACTGAGTGGCAGAAATGTTCAGGGAGATTGAGACACCAAGGGCTGCTTGTGTTCCGCACAGGTGCTGTCTCATTTATCCTTTGGTTTCTGCAAGGAGGAAATGTTTAATAGGCATAGTTGTACACTAGTGAAACACTGAAGGATTTGCCTGAGACTGAGAAATGTAGATTAATTTTACAAAATGTGTATTTTATATAAATGACTATATATATATATATAGTTGTTTATGCAGTCAGTCACCTGTTGGTTCCTCAGATCGTTGAGTTTTAAAAATCGCCTTGCAAAACTGTCATTCTGAACTCTTACATTTGAATGCCGGATACCCCAAATCCGAGGTTAAAATAGATGTGGCTTTTGGTCCCAGTGGCCTAGTATAGCCTCGGTCTGCACATTACCAAACGACATGTCATTGTTTGTTTTTGCAATTTGAACCTTCTGTATTTGAAATATAGTAAATTCTATTTTAAAAAATCGTTTCACTACACTAAAAAGACTAAAAATAAAATCAAATCATTAACAGCAGCATAAAAAGCAATTCAACCATCAATAGTAATAATACTAGAATAATTGTTGGTTAATAGTAGAATTGTAGAAGAATATTACAACTGCAATAATAATAATAATAATAATAATAATAATTGGTTACACAATATTTAGCTTTTTTTAACCACCTTCATGCCAGCAGAAATTTTATATCGTTTATGTCCCAGGCCTAACAGAGTCTCTGTGTCAGCAGAGTCAAGTTTTAACCTAAAATGAATACAACTGTAATCGTCAACAGATTTACAAATTCAGTTTAATCAAATGGAAACTATTTTTTCTCAACTCCCTTTGTGCAGAAGCGAGTGAGGTTGAGATCGGAGAGTTTCCCGTAAGCATCTGGTGCCAGCCAGTACACATTGGTAGTTCTGAGGTTCTTTTAGTCAGATTTGTTTTAAGTGGACACTGAACTGCATGATATCTTAAGCCAAGCACAAAGACACCATTTATTTTCTCTTGTTTAAATGTAGAGAGCATTTACTTGTCTGCAGGATTATTTATTTATCATTTACCAGAAAGTCCTGCTCATGTTGAAATCTTTCTCATGGTACATGTTTGATTTATTTCACTATATTTTCCATCAACCACAACTCCATCAACCACAATTCCATCAACCAATGCATGGTTTATATGCAATGGTTCTCCAATTAAATTAATGTTTTTACATTCTGTTTATAGAACTACCAGAAAAGTGTGTGCGCTTTCTAACAAAAACTCCTTGATCGTTTGCTCTTTTTCTTTTGCCATGAAGCCCATGAACCTATTAATCCTTCCAGTCCGGCTGAGCCTGTAGAAATATAGTGTCACGTAGCGTTGTCTAACGTCCACCTTCGCCGGTCTGTGAAAACCACTAGAACTGAATGGCAGAGGTGGTGAGCAGTGCACTGTGTACACACACAGAAGAGTTTCCTGAAAGCCTCACCACCAGACCGTGACACGATCAACAAACAGTGTTGACTACATGCAATGGTGCGGTGACATCACCACAGACCTGCCAGCCAGTGATTGTCTTGAGCTCTCGCTTTATTCCTCTTCCTCGTCTTATAACCTGGCCTGAGGTAGAAAGTTTATATTCAGCTTGTTAGACCAAAATCACCACTAAGCAGACATGTCAGGCAGGGCATTGTACTTGCTGGAAAGCTGGCATGCCATTTATACATAGTCTTTAGTGGACACCAAATAAACAATAAGAGGAAATGGTTCACTTGTGTGAAGCTTGTTCCATAATAATCTCAATTTCATTTCTGCCTAATTTAGAAAAGCATATTTACAAATGAGGTTGAAAAGGGATTATAGATATATACACTGTTGCAGCGTGTGCTTTTTTGCGGTTTGAAACAACTGACATATGCAGTGCTGCACATTTCGAAAAAGGATTTTTGTGTTTTTCCAGAAGTTCAACAAATATTTCTACCAATCTAAGTACAAAGCAGCAAATAAGCAGAAGTGACTAATGACCCAATAGCTCTCAGACACGTACTGAAGGACATAAATCATAAGGACATAATGGATAAATCTGTACAGAATATTGAAGTGATAGTTTATCTCAAGGTGTCTTCAATGTAACCTTTTCCTCCTTTCTGTTTGTCTCATTTGGCTCGCTCAGTAAGAGTCTGCATGTTCTGAAAGCCGTTCTGCAAATAAATATATAGCGGCAAGCATTTTGATGAATAATTCTCAAATCTTTTTTAATCTCATTTTTGCTACGTAAAATGAAGATGAAATGTTTTCACCCTTTCTGTTAGAATTTGCTTAGTCACTTTATATCTGAAGTCTCTGGTGGTAACTCAAGCGAACCTTCTGTAGTTTTTCTGATGTAATATCATAGCCAACGTCTGTCCAAGTTTGACAATTTCATTCAATTTTTTCTTCTCATGTTTCCTTGTGACAGGACTCATCATGCTTAAGTATGATGCTTATAGAAATGTGGTTCAGAAATTCATATTTGTGTTAATCGGTCCTAAAGAAAAGGAAAAATGTTGTTGGCCAAAGGAGACAGGGTTGAATATGGAGTTATTTGTTTTATTTTTACTTAATTAGTGGCCAAAAAGATATCATTTTTATTAGTTGTTTTTATTTTTGTTTTATTCTGGCCCCTGTTTGTCCTTGAAGTTACAACATGTCAATACAATACAACATGTCAATAAAACCTCTTTGAAGAGAAGTGCTGGGTCTGGCACAGGGCTTGGGGCAGGAGCAAGTGTCCACTGACTCATTCATAATGAGGTCCACATTATACATGTCATAACACCATAACGGCTGTCATTGTTTCTTTTATGCAATTTCTTGCAATGTCAGGGTCCTAATGCTGTAACACCTTACGTTTTTTCCTCAAGAGTTTCAATTATACGTATACGTTACCTGCTTCCATTTGCAGTCCAAAACACATGGATTTGATTCTCTGTAGAGACGAGGGATGTATCCCAATCTTGGAGCGAAGGATACGTTTGTTGGTTCCTCATCTCCGTCTTCATTGCACATGTGGTTTTGCATTTAAGAATAATTCTTAAGCCTTTGTGGACATGGAAATGCAACTAAAGTAGACTCAAGCCAACCATATCCAATTTCCAGTGAACATTCCCCTCCCTTTTTTTCCCCCACTTTCATGTGTTCTGAAAGGGAATCCATAAGTTGTAAGTGCCCTACCCCCACCCCCTCCACTCATTTTTTTTTCTTTTTGCTGACACACAGCTTGCAAGCTGCAGCTTGCCCTGCTTGTGGTGGAGTCCTCAGTGGTCGACGTCATACTTCAAAGCTGGCATGTGCTTCCATGGGTTTTTATGGCCCTTGTGTCTGATATGTTTGAAAGACATATATCTGCATGGGTTAGATAGTTGTAAACAAAAGGGCTAGGTTGTTTAACAAGCACAAACTACGCCCAAAATACCCAATGCCTATTTGGGAATTATTGTCAGAACTGAATCAACAGAGCAACAGAACACTGAGGAAAGAGAATATGCCACTTGGGAATTGAGTAACACATTCAAATGGAACACATTCCAGGTATCTTACTATAACCTAGTCATCCTCACCTGAGGTTGACATGGAGCTTGGTAAATGTTTATATTTTCTGTATTTACTGCTAAAAAGAGAGGAATATATGGAGTTATAGATCGCCCGTCCATGTTCGAAAATACAACAGATTTAGATCTGTGCTACCTTTAGGGCTGTTGAAATAGCTCGGCCCTGGGAGAGCGCACTGTCTCTGGCCAGGAACTCCGAGTAGGTCTGTCTGTACTAAGAGCTAATTTTTGGTTGACTCTGATGTTTATCTTACTTATAGATTGTACATCCATGCTTTGTAATGTTTGAGAAGACAACGGATTTAGATCTGTGGTACCTTTAAGCATCTACGAATGGTGTGTGAATCTCTCATGAACTTTTATTTGTGTCATACCATCCCTGTTTTGTAAACATTGTGAGATCCCAAATTAAAAGGAATAACGTTTATGGTGACTTCAGGGTCAAGATGTGAACCACTTCTATATTTGAGAAGCAGAAATTACAAATCGTGTCGTTGCCTGCGGCATGCTTGGCGTTGGTTCGGTCTGGAAACAATTCCAGCTATGTTACCTAACAATTAGTGTACCAACCCAACTTACTTTATCAGGGACATGTGCCAAACCATTGCGGACAGACCTCATCCACAAGCAAATAAACAAAATATCATTTTCTGCTCTGACCATTCCGACAATGATTGTCAAATGTTTGTCCTTTATACCTTCTAAAATATATCATGTAACCTATGTTTTTTAGGAAATTGTGACTGTAAATATACCCTGCTCTTGCTTTATGTATCCTCTGTCCCTTTATTAATGCTAATGTCTGCTAAAGTGCTATAAAATATAGACAAGTTTATGATTTTTGTATGTACAGCAAGATATTGAATTAAACAAGTGCAGTAAAATATTTTTAGTCTTTCATGCTGTTTACATTCTACCTCAGCTGATTGTTGCACACACAAATTGCACTACTTGTATACCCTGCACTACTCTGCACACACAATAACCACACTCACTGGACATCTTTGTGTGCATACTGCACCGACACTTTACATACCGTATTATTGTCATTACATTTATATTTATATTTGACTTTTTCTATCTACATACATGTATATACTATATATATATTATAGATGTTTATACATATATATATATAGATATTGTTTTTAATTTATTTATATATTTTTATAAATATTACATTATATTACATTTTCATATTATTATTATCATATTATAGTTATAGATATTATATTATTATACTACTATATTATTGTATAATATATAATATATTGTATTATATTATTATGTTTATACTATGTGTATATTATGTACACATTTTATATATTTATATTTTTATATACACATATATTTGTATATGTATATCCGATACACAATTGGCTTTACGTAACTATTGGTGTTTTTCATAATTTATCATGTCTTTAATTTCTACTAAGATAGTTTTTATTCTTCCTATTTTTCCATTTATATTTTTATTACCTACATCCCTATACTTTTCTTGTCCACACACTTTACTTTATACTTTATACTCTTCTTCAAATGTAGGACAGTCATAATAAGCATTTCACTACTGTGTAGTGTGTCGTACTGTGTATGATTTTGTATGTGACAAATAAAAATTTAATTTGAATTTAATGAACTATAAACTGTACAATATGAATTGTGTTGCATCAGTGTAACATTTTGCATATCTTTAGATTTATTTCTTCTGTATTAATATCCTACATGCACCACACATATCAGTTTGCTTCTCTCTACTAATTAACTGTGTCTCTGCTTGTCTTCCCCCTTTAAGGGCCCTTTCCTCTGTGGTGGCCCTGGGTGCCAACATCATCTGCAATAAGATTCCAGGCCTGGCTCCTCGCCAGCGGGCCATCTGCCAAAGTCGTCCCGACGCCATCATTGTAATAGGCGAGGGGGCTCAGCTGGGCATAAATGAGTGTCAGTACCAGTTCCGCTACGGCCGTTGGAATTGCTCGGCCCTGGGAGAGCGCACTGTCTTTGGCCAGGAACTCCGAGTAGGTCAGTCTGTACTAAGGGCTAATTTTTGGTTCACTCTGAGAAAGCAAAAGGTCAGTTGGAGATCTCATTTGATGTCATTTAGAAGAATCTCTGGTGATAAATCATTCTTTGTAGCTTTATCAACACGTTTCTTTTTCCTTTTTAGCAATTTATTTGAAGCCTTCTCTCTCTCTCTTTTTTTTTTTATAACCAATTCAATTCGTTTTCTGCACATTTGGTAAACGTTCTACTTGAGGTCTATATCCGGTCAATGAGACGTGGAAACTCATTGAGCTTGACTAGGACAAGACACTTTTCCAAGCTTCATTCCATGATGCTGTCAATGCTTTTAAAGGCTTAGTTGTTGTCATTTGTAAGATTGTAATTATTGAAATATTTGGAGAACCAGCTTTCACATTGCCTAACCCACATGGTCTAACCCAGTAAATGAGCAAACTACTACATTACTTTTCTTACAAAACCACATTTGTAAACTGGAGAAATGTAAATTACATTTCTTACAATTTATTGCATGTTTTTTTTATTCAACTGAGCAATTTAGGGTTAAGGGCCTTGCTCAGGGGCCCAGCAGTGGCAGCCCTGGTATTCAAACTCAACCTTCTGAATAGAAGCGTCCACATACCAACAGATTTCTGCATTTTACACAGCCACCACACATCCAATTACACAACCACACATCTAATCACTTCTGTTACATCAGTGGTTTTTATTGCCTTTGGAACAGTTAAATGAAAAAAAAAATGGGCATGACAATTGCATCTGGTCTTAGGACAGAAGACCTGCCACCGAAGCCTGGTTGTGTCGAAGCTGTGTAATTTAGAGGAAAGATCTTTATGACAAAAAGGTAGCAGGAATATTGCACATGAAGCATGTTTTTAGTGCTATATAGTGCACATTGTGTCAGGCAGTAAGTTTAAATCTTTATAAATGGATGCTACTCTATCTCTGTCCTCCTCTTTCTCTCTTTTTCCTGTCAAAATGAAGTACAACACAACAAAGATTTATAATGCTTTTTATTTTGGAGTGACATTCCAGAGAAGGCCGTAGAAAAGTATTACTCTTATATATATATATATATATATATATATATATATATATATATATATATATATATATATATATATATATATATATATATATTTCTCTCCTTTGGTTTGTTCGTGCTAAAATATGGTGAGACTGAAAAACTTACACCCTTGCATGAATCCATGAATATGGCTAATATGCAGGTGTACTTAAATATATTACATGATTTGTTATTTTTATGTTACATGTCTAATCAGAATTAAAAAATTTTTTATTTGCAGCATATAAATCGTTTTAGTTTTGCAATATGCTTTCCAAATAAATTACTACAAAGGGCTAGCTATAGACATAATAATAATGAACACAGGCCAAAAAAAACACGAGCCAAAAAAATTACGTATGAGTTAAACGCTGAAAGTTAAAAATGAATCAGGACAATATTTCTCAAAGTGGTCTGCAGAGATGTTGCTCCAGTTGAGGAATATGTTCCTCACAATCGTAATAGAACTGCAAGGCTCATAGCTATAATTTTCTTCTGTTCTGCTTTTTGCTTTTAGCCATATTTGTTGTTGGGTTTTTTTTGTTGTTTTTTTTTTTTTACAGATTTCAGTGGGATTTTTTTCTGTATGTTAGTCAGTTTGCTCTTTGATACAAGGTCTAACATTTATTTATTAGGCTAGAAGTGCTTTTTTGTCTAAGGTTACATGCTAGCAAATGATGTATATTTTAACATCACATGCAAGTCATTAGAAACTGTGTCATGATGCAGACAGAGGAACCTAAGAGCAGCGTTTTATTAAAACCACTTCATCAGACAACACAAGGGCTAGGCAATACTCAATAATATGATTCAGGCTAATGGTCAAGCAGTCAGATTAACTGGAAAAATGAGAAGCAGGTTATGCTCTAACACTAATCAAAACTGGTCCCTCTCAAGGTTTGGTCCTCATGTCGTATCAGGGAGTTCTTCCTCATGTTGTATCAGGGAGTTCTTCCTCATGTCGTATCAGCCGCCATCACCTCTGGTTTACTCATGAGGGATAAATTTATGAATTTAAAATTGAATTGCAAGATCCTTTCATTACACCGGAACGTTCGCTCCCTGAAAAAATCCCACATTGCACCGTAAAAACCAGGGAGCATCTAAGCTTACTACGTTTCCTTACTGGAAATAATATCATGTTTTCTGAAGCCTCTCAGTTAAAAACAAATGGTAGACAAACTCTTAGCCAACTTCTACATTCAGCTTGTTATACTTCCCTTTTTAACTTTGGCATTCTATACACGGTTTGTTGGAGTCTAATGACTTGTAATTGTTTAATGATTTTAAAAACAAGACTAGCTCGCTTACAGTCCTGCTTGCAGTACCATGACAGGAGCATGTGTGACTAAGCCAAGAAATGATATGAAATAAGGCTTAAACATTTGACATATTTGGGTTTTTACAGTGAGTGATGAGGAAATTAGAATGTCACTAGAAATAGAGTCATCAGTGTGTGAGCCAGATTTCTTACTAGTGTCTGAACACGACGTAGGGAGCTAGAGAGACGATTGAGACGCACCCAGAGAGTTGGAGTTATTTATCTACAAACAGGTGAGTTCTATTAGTAAACAGATGACCATGAAGCAGGATAGGAGCTGAACAGCACAGGGCCAGTGTGAAGTCATTATATTAAAAATACAATACTGTGACAGCTTAGCAAACAGTTATATATAGAATTAAATGTTAAGTATCATGATATCAAAATGTAATATGCTTAAATTCTTCATGAGAGACAATCTGTACCCAGTGAAAACTGAGTATTCACTACTACTTGGTCTTGGTAACTAATTTGACTTTTCACTATCGTAAAAAATAAATAAATAAAAGAGAATGTTTTATTAGCGACTCGAGAGAAATTCACATTCAGAAGTTTAACTGTTCCATAGTCAAACCTATCCAAAAACCGAGATTTTGAGCCTCTTAATCATGCGAATAATTTTACAACTGAGGTAAATTTTACAGCTTGGGTCCGATAGATCCAAGTTGTTACTATGAGACTGATTGAAAATATCCTGCTAGAAACATGCTTCAAATTCAAGTTACTTTCAAGCAAAGAATTTCTTCTCATTCCAGTTAGCTTATTTTTTTTTATTGTATACTGTAAGTGCTCCTTTTCCCATCCAAAACTTTTCCTTACATGGATAGTGCTGTAACTCAAAGAGTTAAAGGTCATATAACCACAAAGCTGATTCGCTCTCTGCTTGGCCTGTCTCAGTCAGCTTGGACAATCTCTGGCCGTTTTATTTTGGCTTTCCGGTGCGGCACAGATTAATAGCTGGGTTATTGGATATTACCAAGCCTCCAGAGATTTCATTCAAGGAAAGATTCTGTTTCAGAAAATGGTCAGGTAATCCGATCCTCATTTCAGTGTTACCCGGGAAATATAAATGTCTGTGGAAGGAAAATGGTGGCTAAGAGTGTCTATATCCTTCTGTTGCATCTGATACAATAACAAAAGAGGAAAATGAAAAGCCTATAGATAGCAAAATGTATAAAAATTGTAGATCCAAAAGTATAGTCCAATGTGATTAAACTACACACAAGTTCAAGCCAAACAATGACAAATGAAAAGGGAAAAGCTTTTAAAAGTAAGCATGAATTAAAATTTCAATCCAGTAAACCACAACTGCAAGTGTCATCACGTAGCTATGAAAAAGATCCTGTAATCTTGTGTTTGAAATCGGACTAAAGCAAAGGCTTTTCCAATCTCCGCTACACAATGGAGGTGTTGAAAGAGGAAAGTACTCAAACTCTTTTGCATTTACTATTCTGTCATCCTGGTGATTCAGTGTATCCATGTTAATGGAGTTTGTCACTGAGCTCAGAGAATTATTGCTGCAGTACAAATTTGTTCTGACTATACTCACACACACAAGCTTTTCAGCCTGAAACAAATCTTAAATGTTATCAAGTTCAGGGTTATTGTGCTTAATGGCAACAAAAGACCTCAATCCGAAAGAGTCACTGGAATGTTTTTTGCATATTATACTGTCAGAATCCGGAGCTGTAATACGGGTGGTGTGTTGCCGTGTCCTCTTACTGCTTCTCTACTGCATTGGCTGGTAAATTGGTCAGATCAAACTCAACTCTTATGCACAAACTGGGGCCAGAATTCAGAATTGGTCACCAAGTTCAAAGGTTATGTTAATATTTACATAGTCGGTATACACAGCTGTATAGGTTGAATACAGGGAAGCCCAGTCAGGTTATTCAAATTAGCCTTTTATTGTTCACACCCCTGACATTTCTAGTTTGAGTCAGAGATAGCGTCTAGACTTTTTCCTAAGCAAACAAATAAAAAGAAAGGCTAATACAATCATGATAAGAAGATGGCAAGCATTCAAATAAACATTTGAATGCAGGCATACAGGCATTTAGACAGAAAGCATTGACTAGACTTTGGTTGGATGGATAAAATGAATAAACACTTGTCTGCTCTGATGACAACTCACTGCAAATGAAATGCTTTCTGTTATTGCTGTATCCTGGTCAGGGTTGTGCTGTCCTTAATCTAAGTAATGACCTTCTTCAAGAACAAAAAACTTTTATGGATGTTACAGGGAGGATGCGATTGATTAAAAGTGTCATATTTACTTATGTATTTTATATTTTACCCAAATGCCATTCAGATGTCTTTTGAGTGCATTCATAGCCTAAACAATATGTTTCATTATGACATATTGTGGTTACATCAAACTGTCAGACAGTGGCGCTGGACTGCTCCGTCACATTAAATGTCAGAATCGAGCGAAACTGAGATCTACCTCTGGTCTACCAACCGGCGCTCAACTCTCTGTGCTACTGTACGAGGATTGTAGGTTATTAGCTATGTTACACGTGAATACCCCAATGCACACTGTACCTCAATCTTAATAGATTAATAAATTCATTGTTATTAATTTTTTTACTTTATTTATTTCCCCTAGATGCAAGTTTCGTGACAACTCACAGGTTTTCTGAGTGAATTAAATTGTAGACTCCTTTCCTGAGATCAAACTTTATTTCTCTAAACTAGCACTTTATATTGCATTTTTTTGTCCATGAGATCATACTTGTTTTGTGCATCCCATATGAATCATAACATGGCTGGTTTGAAAGAATAATAATAAAAAAATGTTTTTTCTTTGATGCAAACCGAGATCCTGAAAGTATCTGCCGAACCTGTGTTTCTGTATCAAAAATATAATACATTTCCACAGAACCTGACCAATGTTGCTTCACAAAATCTGAACTTGACTGCAAATTCCTGTTTGTTACAAATAATAAGAGAGAGCTACCCTCTCTCTCACATGCTAAAAATCATACCCATCTGGTTTAATTTATGCCTTTGCTGACTCGTGGTGTAAGTGGAATAACTCAAGAGAAATGTTGTTGAACAAACTTTGGTTTATTTTCAATTGAATTGTGATGTCACTCAGTTGGGAAGGTCTGTCAATAATATGAGAAACATTATTGCCTTTAGTGCCTACAGTTATTTATACTGCCTTCTAATCCTGGTCCACTTAGAACAAGAGACCTAGTCAATGCCCAAACTTTTCCTGGAAGCCTTAAAATTCAGGCAAATCACATAACTGACATCACATATCCTGGTAAGGGACTGTGAGATTCTCTTCAAATTCTTAAGTTATTTGTCAACTCAGTTTGAGCAACTTGAATGCAACAGAGAAAACACACAGGCATTACAATTTCCTTCTATCCAGAACTACAACAACTTTTACTATTATATAGTCATTATATATCATCAAGACCTTGAAATTCTAAAATGATACATAATAATTTGGCCATTTAAAGCATGTCAAAAAAAGTCAGACAGAGGTCTAAGCAGTAGTGTAATGGGTAACATTGCTGTTTCACGACTGAATGAGTGTGTGAATAGTGCACTCCGATGGACTGGCATCTCATTCAGGGTACATTGTTACTAGAATTGGCATAGATATAGTTCTTATTAGTGTACAGCTTTATTCTTACTATCACTCACTTAGAAATAGTAAACAGCGTTAAATTTACATTTGGCAGACACCGTTATCCAGAGCGATTTACATTTATCTCATTTTATACAACTGAGCAATTGAGGGTTAAGGGCCATTGCTCAAGGGCCCAGCAGTAGCAGCTTGGTGGACCTGGGAGTAAAACTCACAAACATCCCACAACTTAGTCCCATACCTTAACCACTGAGCTACCACTTCATGGAAGCATGAAGGGCATTTTTCAGCCCCCCAGAGCAGTATCAGAAATGACATGTTTTGGATATTGAGTCGTGAATCTGTGCTCTGATTGGTTTCCTCCATACCAGCAACCCAACCTATCGGCTATTGTTCCAAATTCAGGTAACCATTTATTGACCCAAACATCTCATTGGGCAAAGCCTTTACCAAGATCTAAGTGAATTCGACCCTCCTCCTCCTCTGCACCACTGTATAGATCCAATACGGGGGGTGCCTCTTGCTGTACCTTCTGCTCGATCAACAGCACGGTCTCTAATCTCTACATCTGAACACGTCCAATAGAGCTGAGTAGCAGCTCCGTCGTAGATCTAGTCTGCCAAGACCAAACCTACCTACACTCCATTTGTTTCATTAAAATCTGTTAAATCCATTCAGAGAGTTGACATGACCGAAATGATATCTAGTTTTATAGAGAAAATTCTGCAGCAGGAGATAAGAATGAATATTAATAAATGGAATAGACTAAGAAAAAGGGATAGGAAGCTTGAAATTTCTTACTCAGCATTGGTTCCACTCAGAACATACAGTGACAAGGGGGTAAAAAGAGAGAAAACACAGAGAGATACAGTATAGGGATAGAGAGTGAGAGACAAGAATATTTTTTCAGTAACGTCCTATTAATTTAGCTGCAAACTAGTATTACAAAATAGTACTAAATTACAGACTGCAACCATTAAAAGCAAGCAATTATAATGCTCATTATTAAAATTAGCAATTAAAGCATTATAATTTCTCAGCACAAGCACTCAGCAGTTCCTATAAAGAAGCAGTGAATGATAAATATTCCTTTACATTTTCAATGCATGAAACTGTTTTAAGACTATAAATGTTTTTATACCTTTCATTCCTTTCATTGAGACAAATGATAAATGTTATTCGATAGTGTTTTGTGATGTCTTCAATGAGAATTTGCAAACGTGGATATCAGAAATTGTATAATAATAATAATAATAATAATAATAATAATAATAATAATAATAAGGGAAACAGTTTGTTGACACCTGACCATCACTGCCCCAAACTGTTGCCACAAAGTTGGAAGAACACAATTGTATAGAGTGTCTTTGTATACTTTAGTACAATTTCCCTACACTAGAAATATTCCAGCATGACATTGCACCTGTGAACAATCTGATTTTAATGAATACATGGTTTGCCAAAGTTCTTGCATGGAACAGAGCTCAATGCCACTGAACACCTTTGATATGAATTGGAAAGCCGACTGCACTCCACTCCCTTAACATCAGTGCCTGATCTCACTAATGCTCTTGTAGCTGAATGATCACAAATCCCCACAGACACGCTGGAACATCTATCGGAAAACCTTCCCATAGTAGAGCTTATTATAACAGCACACAGGGAATCTGGAATGTGATTTTCAACAATCACAAGGGTGTGATGGTGAAGTGTCCACAAATGTTTGGCCATGTAGTGTACGTTTCCACTTTTTAGTACAATACGCATACATTATAGATAATCTTATATATTATGATCCATTTTGCCGTTGTGCTAAGCAGTGTGTGCTGATGCAGCACAGTTTCCCCTGGTTAACCTCACCTCCCCGCCCCATCCCTTTGAGCCAACAGAGCCTGATAGCCAAATGGATAGTTAGATGGATGACTGGGTAGGAAGTATTATCAGTCTAATCTGTATCCGCCTCTGGTGGCTCAGCCAATGACTGGAACTTAGGAAGGATAAATGGATAGACAGATGGATGGGTGGAAGGACAGATAGAGGGAATGATGACAGGCTGTGTTATCAGGCCGATCTGCGTGCCTCTGTTGGCCTGGCCAGCGGAGGTGTTTGAACAGGATGTTAGGAGATCAGATTGCTCAGCTTCACACAATGCAATGAATACACTGCATTGATTGGAGAGAGAGAAACTGGCTGAATTCCTATTAGTCAGTCCCCCCCCCCTTATCACATTTACTTTGAATATGCATTCCATTGTATTTTCATATGTGCTAAAAGAACAGACGAAATCTTTGTATTTGATCTTTTAGTACCTCCAGGGCAAGGTAATAATGTTCAAGAGCATTTAAATATGAAAGTTATACAGCCACTTTATAATTCAATTATTTTTGACTTCAGAATCTTTTTCATTATTTTTCATAAATTCTGCTTGGGTCTGTTGGGAAAATTACAAAATCCTCACTGAGTAGCATAAACAAGGTTCTGTAAAATTTTCTAAATTTGAATTTCAAGGATTAAATAGTGGTGAATATATTCATAAGCATCGATTAACATGTTCAAATACTTCTAAGTATATACACCTTCTTCTGTTGTATGGATAAAAAAAACATGAATACACACACACACACGCACGGTATACTTAACATGTTCTAAAGCATGATTGTCTGGCAAAACTACAAAGTATTTTTTGTTCAGCAAGAAGCCCTTGCTGCCTCCTCTAACTGTAAAACTCGTAAACCACAGCATTGTCTATAATTCGTTCAATGCATGTTCAAGGCAATGTGACATTAATCCGAATGGAAAACCAAAGTGCACAGTTCATTAATCAGCTTCTCTACCATTGATATACAAAGCAGTACTTACTTTTGCTTCTGCTAGAGGAACCACCAACAGCTCCATACACCAACATGTATCTTACATATAGACATCATTTTGCTCAGTCCTTACATAATTATGCTATATAATTATAATTATACATAATAATGTTCTGATCGACGTGGCGTGTTTGTGAGAATTGATCTGTTCTGTAAAATGACTGAAACTTTGTTATCTTTGCTAGCTCTAGTCCTGCAGCACCCTGTAACCACCAGTGGGTGCCACTTCTTTCTCTTTATTTATTCAAGCATCAACAGGCACCTTGTGTAACTGGTGGAAGTGGTGCAACCTTAACTACATGCAGACACATCGAGGCAAATGCTTCAGCGATGAATAAACATTTGAGAAACCTCAGACCTAGGGAGGGCTAGGCACAGTGTAGTCACTGGGAGTTGCCTGTAGATCAACACTTGAACCCTGTAGGCGTTTACTGCATACATTGCTAAGTGTGCCCAAGCCTCAAGGTGCAAGTGTGTAATATCCCTGTGTTTCTGACTAATATGCGTTACCACAAAGTGCTCCAGTGCTCTCCCAGATACAATTTTGAGGCAGAGAAAAAAATCATGGTGCAGCTTTCTCAGGTCATTTTTCAGCAATCATATACTCTGCCAAATTCAACAGGTACTGAGATGGCCCTA
This sequence comes from Hemibagrus wyckioides, assembly GCF_019097595.1. NCBI lineage: Eukaryota > Metazoa > Chordata > Actinopteri > Siluriformes > Bagridae > Hemibagrus > Hemibagrus wyckioides. The sequence continues at coordinate 6,384,127 of NC_080723.1, read as the reverse complement.
ATGGGGAACAAGAATTTCTAAGTGAATCTCCTGAAACCTTTCAATAAAGGAAAGAAAAACCTCAGTTATAGCTACGCCAGTATAATTACTTTGTCACTGTGGATTACATTAAAAGAAAAAAAAAGAACAAGGAGGCTATTTGAAATGTTTGTCTTTGTTTCATGATGTTGTAGTGCTCTCTCGGTCGAAGCAGTGTCCTTAAATGTCTTCAGTTTGAGAAATATGAATGAACTGTATGCTTGTACATTGCCGAGCCACAGAATGCATCCTGGAGAAAGAAAGACAGTGTGTTTTAGTACTTATTGTTCTCTTTATGGTCGTAAAACCGAACTGCTGTTTCATACAGAGTTTGTTTAGCGGTCCATTCCACTGAATCAGAGCCAAGCTGTCAGCTGTCACAAACACCACAGACACATGTCTATCTTTTCCATAAATAAGAAGGTCAACCAAACCTATATCTATAGGTCCGAGTGGGGGAAAAAACAACACGAAGCATCTTTCCCTTCTCCTACTCATCTTGGACTCTTGTCACAGACACTTGCCACTGAACCCTTTAAGCCACGTGGTTTAATAATGCTGTGTTATTCTCCCTGGACTGCTCCAAGTCCATTGAGGTTTTTCTGGTCGGTCCAGTTTTCCACTGGCATAGCACAAGGCTATCCCAGGGTGGTTCCTCCTGGAACACAGTCACAGCATTGGAGCTGGACTCTTCACATTCTTTTTTTTTTTTAATTTAAAAAAATTTCTGGATGTCAGGAACCACAATACTGCAGAACAGGGCAGGGAAGAAAGTTAGAGACAGATGGGGAAAACTAATTCATCCATACATACTATTGCATTTTCCCTATTATGATTGCAGAAGAGAAAGATTACTGTATTGCTTAGAGCTGCAGGTTCTGAATTGAGCAATGTCAAACTCTTACGTATGGGTGAACAATGATATATGGAAAGAAAGTAGTCTATGCTTGGCGAGACCACAGAACAAACACAGAGACTTCTGTCTCTCTCCCTCTCTCTGTACACTGCTATAATATGCTCTCATTACCAGCTTCACCAGTTCCAGACCCAACAGGGGGTGACAACCCAATGATGCTCCATCATTTCCCGTGTGCCTGCATGACTGCAGTATACGCGTGTGTTTTTACCATTATGCTGGCACTGTGTGTGTGGTGAGCTGTTTGCATAAATGTTTAGCAGGGTACGTGTGTGTGTGTGTGTGAGTGTGAGTGTCTCTGTGCATATAGGTTTGTTTAGGTTACCACAAGCTGACTGTACAGGGTTTGAATTGTAACCAGAACAACAGTGAGTATCTAGTGAGTCAGTGTCCGGTTTGGTCAGACATTTAAGGAGAAATAAAAACAACAACAACAAAATTAACCCCAAAAGAGGACAGGAGAAGGAATTCTCCTGTGAGAATAGTGAGTAATGTGTATTGTCTAGGCTTCTAATCCAATTGAATTGAACAGAAGATAAGGCTGATGGTCTTTACATGTGTATGCTACAGGGTAAATGTAAATTATTTTTCTTTTTATAAAATGATCTTTGTTGTTTTACTGACCAGAAAGTATAGTTAGCATGAAAACGTTATTCTGATTGTTATACAATATTCATACCACTGGAAAATCAGTTGTCATCTTTGGCGACAGAGATTCCTGTAGATCATTTCCTCTTTCATGTGGCCAGCTTACAAGGTGCTTTGCTTGAGGAATTCAGCACAATGGACAGCACCTGCACTACTTTCTTGCACTGTCAGTATGCCATGACTTGGTGCTTAAGCAGACTTTTTGTTATATCACAATGTATTTGATTTAAAAGATTAGGATGATGGGAAAACAAAAAGACACCAAATACCAAAATCATAATTCCAAACATCCACCAATTTTACCTTTTTAATAAGTACATGATTAAGACTTAGATAAGACACAGTATTGGTGTTAGCAGTAGGGCTGCAGGTTCCAGGCCAAACAATTCTGACTAATTCCAGTCTTCTTCTAGTTGACTGTTAGTGACATATGACATAGTGTTAATGAGTGGAGCAGATATCACAGGCTAATCTCTCTTTCCCCAGGCAGCAAGGAGGCTGCATTCACCTATGCCATCACAGCTGCCGGAGTGGCCCATGCAGTGACAGCGGCATGCAGCCAAGGCAACATGAGCCATTGTGGCTGCGATCGGGAGAAACAGGGCTACTACAACCAAGAGGAGGGCTGGAAGTGGGGAGGATGTTCCGCTGACATCAAACACGGCATCGAGTTCTCCCGGAGGTTCGTGGATGCTCGGGAGATTAAAAAAACCGCTCGCCGACTGATGAACCTGCACAACAACGAAGCAGGGAGAAAGGTAATTTAAAAGTTTCACTAGACACTAGGCATGTAAAAGCATTCCATGTGGTGTTGCTTAAAGCATAAAATTGGATATTCTTCTGTTCTAACCAGTAGGTCGTTATGATGCTTGAAACATTTTAGGTTTATTTATCATCTGCACTGTATGTCAAGACATATGGACATAAGTGCTTATGATGAGTCTCACATTTTTTTGTTTAGGTTGTTTAGGGCCTTAATAGCCCCTGGGTAGAAACTGAACTTTAGCATGCATGTCCATGACTGGATTCTGGCATGACTGAAATCCGGCAGCCTAGAAATCAGTGCTAGGTCAAAGGTGAGTTTGTGACCTATATCACTGGGAGTCTTCACCAGTCAGGGGTGACAGACTCCCAGTGATACAGGACATCAACGAGACTTGAAGAAAGCTCACTAACTCACCTTAGATCTCATTTACCAAGCACTGACTTTGAACCTTGTGGTTGTGGGTGGAGCAACTTCCACAACATACAGTGATGCAGTCAGGCACAATGCTCTCTGTGGTACACCGGCAGAAGATGGTGAGAATTTTAGGGTCCAAATGTCTCAATATAGTGACTGTAGAGACTCTTTGAAAACCTTCTTCTGATGAGGTCATTGGTCATGTGTATACCAAGGAACTTTCTGACTCTTTCAGTGATAGTTCTTCGGAACAGATGGAGTGTATGGAGGTATGCACTTGACTGTAGTCCACTGTCATTTCTTTCATTTTGGTGGCATTAAGAGAGCTCTTATCTCTTGATACGCTGTCACAGAACCCTTTGTGATGAGACCAAGGATCAGCAAAGTTAAAAATGGCATTGATGATGTATTTGGAGTCATGTGCAAATAGGAAGTACAAGAGGGGGATTTATACACACCTTTGGGATGACATCTGTGTACAGAGTTGGTGTAGGTGGAGGAGGTTGGGTTACTTTTTCTGACCACTTGGGGTCTACCTGTCAGGAAATCCACAATCCAATTCGCTCATAGGGATGTTCAGCCCCAGCTCTTGTATGATAAAACTCTATCATAATTAACCAATAAACATATTTATATTATTTGCTTGATAAAAGGTCTAAAAAAGCACTCTGAGCACTTGTGTGGTATGTGGTATAGTTTGTTTGGGTTAGGCTCGGGTAGAACAAGTGTATGAGGTGAAACACATACAACCGTGAAATGTAGCAAAAGAGGCAGCACCCCACACAAAGGCTCTCAGGGTGTGATTTTGGAGACGCTCTGGCTGATAACTAACAGTCAAAACATTTTTGACAGCTTGTTTTCCTTTAGCCAATTACTGTGCGTTTTCCCCTCCACCATCTTGTGGCATCCTCCTGATTCCAGCACTGGTTTGGCTTGGCTCTGCTCCTCTTGGCCATGTTTGTTTGTTATTAGTCATCCAAGAACATAAAATAACATGCACCCTAACAGCGCAGCTCTTCGGCTTCAGAGTGCACTCTGGTGGCAAATGGATCTAATTAATAACGCAGCTCTTTATTGTGTGTGCTGGAAGAGCCAGGCTGAGCCGAGCGGAGCCCAGACTGCGGTTGCCAGATGGAGCCCTGCCAGTCCCCCTCCAGTCCATTGCATGGAATCATGAAGTGTAAAGTCAGTAACAGGATATTATTGTGAGCTTCTTTCTACTGCACTGAAAACACAGTATTCGCTTCACTGCATCAAGGTTTTTTTTTGCCTTTTATAAAGAAGCCATCATGGTAATAGTTGAGCGGTGGCATCACAGAGTGGGAGGGGAGGTTGGGAGGATTTTAATTTACCATGTGACTCTGCAGTGAGCAGAAGCACTGCTGCTTCTCTGGAATTTCAATTGCTATCAGACATGTGTGTGGTTTGAGCTAGCTTTGAAGAACTCGGAGCAAAACTGGTGTACATCATCCCACTAAATGTAAACGTATTCTCTCAAGTGTGTAAAGTCATGCCGGCATTAATACAGAAGGATTGATGTGGAGTTAGACTTTATAATCTGTCTTGGATCAGCTAGCTAGTGGTGAAAAACATGCTGAATAAAGTAAAAAAAAAAAACCAACAAAACCAACCAACCAACAAAAAAAAAAACATTTTAGGCAGTCCTGCTGTATTAATTTACTATATACAGGTAGTGATGAGGCCAAGTTGGATTATTATGAGGCATTAATTAATAGATTAATATTATTGGTGTTTTGATATTAAACAAATCTTAAAGGGAATACAGTAACTTAATAACCAGTTATAAGACATGTGATCATTGGAATAAGTGATCCCACTGTCTTGGTAAATTACTGTATTATATTAATTTTATTATATTATATTACATTATGAATATATATATATATATATATATATATATATATATATATATATATATATATATATACACACACAAACACACACACATATGTATATATATATATAAAATAAATGGCAGTCCTTTCATGTGGTCTTTACAGAGGAAGAAGTAGTAAAATAATGTATTATGGCTAACGCTTTCTTTCTTTCTTTCTTTCTTTCTTTCAATATTACTTTCTTTCTTTCAATATTACTTTTGTTCATACATGACCTCTTCTTCGGTACAACAGCAAATTAGTAGAGGGTCACATAAATGGGTTACATTGTGGTCTACATGAGACATTTATTATATCATCAACAAACACTTCATAAAGCGCTCATGCACGTTATTATCAATAATAATATTAACTACTATTTCATTCGTACTACTACTATGTCAAATGCTCACAAAAATCTCTTTGAGGTAAAATGACCTAGTAGAATGTAGAAATGAGATGCTGTTTGTTGGGATATAAAATGTTCCTCCAGACATTTGCTGTAATAATTGATTCTGCCTGTGTATTGTTAATTACACATATATATCAACCACATAACCTTGCTGTTTAATGCTCTCTTCCGGTTGCCGTTTAGTAACCTCTGTTTACATGGTTGTCTTCAGGTGCTGGAAGAGCGGATGAAGCTGGAGTGTAAATGCCATGGCGTGTCAGGCTCTTGCACCACTAAGACATGCTGGACCACGCTTCCGAAGTTTAGAGAAATAGGCTACGTGCTAAAGGACAAGTACAATAAAGCAGTCCATGTGGAGGTAGTTCCAGCCAATAGACTACGCCAGCCCACCTTCCTCAAGGTGAAAAAAGTCCATGGCTATCAAAAACCCGAGGAGACGGATCTGGTCTACATAGAGCGTTCACCTAACTACTGTGAGGAGGACGCTAAGACCGGTAGCGTGGGGACGCAGGGTCGTTTATGTAACAGAACGTCGGCGCATACAGACGGCTGCGACCTCATGTGCTGCGGCCGAGGGTACAACACTCACCAGTACACCAAGGTGTGGCAGTGTAACTGCAAGTTTCAGTGGTGCTGCTTTGTCAAATGCAACACCTGCAGCGAGAGGACGGAGGTGTTCACCTGCAAATAAGCAAGTGTGTATCGAGGACAGGAACATGTAGGAACAGTTTGGCTGGAAGACTTGCTGAATAAGACAGATAATATTTTTTAAATATATATATATATATATATATATATATATATATATATATATATATATATATAAATAGAAAAAATACCAGCGACCAAATGGGAATTTTAAAGTCTTCAGCTCTTCACAGCACCGTTTTGCACAGCAGAATGTTTATATTTGCTTTCCAATAGAGGTTAAACGCCAACCTCAGTAGGTACCAGTCCAGCTTTTTTATTTTTTAAATGACTTTAAACTACCAGAAGCTCATGCACTGATGTATCTATACTGACTCAAGAAAAAAAAAAGGACTGCCTGATGCATGCCATGCCCTGGACTTACACATTTTCTCTGGGGACTGTATTTTTTCCATTTAATATGATGCTGATACATAAAGGACCAAAAAGGAGGCTACGGTCATTCGGATATTAACAGGACCCTTTGGAAATAAAAAAGAAAGGATTGGTTAAGGTAACCTCACTTAGAATATAGGGCTAAAAAGAGAAGGGACGTTTTAACTTACGATCCTAAGCTCTGTAAAGAAGAGAAGGCAGTACAGCCTGAAAAACTGAGTTGTTGCTACAAGAAACCTCCGACTGCCAACTGGAACTTGGTGGGATATGTTAGCTGTCCAGTCACACTGGAACTGTATGTTTGAACACTGAAATTGTTTATTTATGTTATAGTATCTTAAAAAAAAGCAAAGCACTAACGGGTAGAAATGTCTTATTTTGTACTAAATGTAAATAAACAGAGAAAGATGGGGGAAAAAAGTTTGTATAAACTCCTGACTGAAAGTGACTGACAGACAAAAAAAAAAAACTCCCAAGTCCTGTGACAAATTTCTATTTTCCTAAAAAAAAAAGGTTTAACCAATAATAGTGTGTTGACTTCAGAAACCACAATTTAGAACAGTTTACAGTTTACATATTTAACATTGGTTCTACTTTTCTGTAGCCTAGTCTTAGTATGCACTAAAAATTTGAATATTCTCCATTATATATAAAAATAAACCCAAACACTTAGACAATATCTAAAAAGCACTCTTTAATTATCTTTTCTCAACTTGCTGGATATGTTGCTGCACTGATCTTTTTTTTTTCCTATTCTAGAAATTAAATAAATTTGCAATTTGACTGACTTTGGGATTTCAGTTTGCTTTTAAGGCAGAAGAATTTCATTTGTATGTTTATGTGGATTGTATTAATAGCAATATCACTCAATATTAACCATTTACATCCACTTAAGAGAGAATAATAACAGTATGTACTAAACATACTTATAATGTGTTTTTTTTTTTTATTTATTTTAATAATGTATTATAATGTTTAAATAACAATCATGAAAAACTGGATAGATAGAGGATATCCCACTGATTTTCCATCTTTAGCAGTAATACATTGGTTTCTTTTGGTTTCTTCATTCTGATGCTTCTTCGTCAATGAACACCACTTTGTTTGTCTTGTCAAAAACCTGCTTTCCACTACCAAGCCTTGAGACCTTATTTGGGATTATTCCCTTAAACAAGGCAATATTATTCATCATGCAACATATCTGAGCCAATTCTTGTACACTGAGAAAAGTCCCTCATTCAAACGTTCCAACCACCTCTAAATACGACCACTGGCCATGCGGATGAACCATAAATCATTAAAAAACATCATAACACAATAAATCTGTCAGCTTGCTGACTTGGACCTTATTTCGTACACGCCACATGGTCATAATAACCTGTGGTCAAATCCCTTGATTATGGTATGCATGAAACAAAAGTGAAGTTATCTCTGGCAGAAAAAAAAACAAAAAAACAGGAGCCCATCTCTCAGTGAGATGTAGGAAGAACCATGGGAAGGGAGCCCTAGCATTTTAAAGGCGTAGTCCACAATCTTTTAAATAAAGTGTTGTGTGAATCTTTGACAGTATATAATTTGTAGGTGTTGCATAGTTGAAATGATTGCTACACTGCTGAAATCTAGCTTGCTTGGGATTCCAGTGGGCACAGAAAAAAAATATAAGAAGAGGGTTTGGCAGTTTGTTAAATGAACGTTTTAATGAAATCCCTCAGATAGTCTTAGAACAGTTTTGATTTTGACACAGCTCCCAGAGCAGTAGGAGTCTCTACTGTGTTATGTTTAAAGAAACAGTCTATCTATGTGTACATAGTACTGCAATCTTTCTACATCAAGAGGTACTCTCCACACTTATGATATACGAAACACCTGGGATTCGAGAATGAAATTACCCCTAATATATTTGTATATCGATAGATCTTTATCTCAAATCACGTTCAAGATTTTTAATAGAACATTCAACTACAATTGTTAGCAGCATCAAAGGGAGTCTTATCCGGTGTAGACGATTTATGTCACTGATAAGGATTACAGCATTTATTATGCCTGTGTTCCTGTTTCTGCACCGATGCAACGATACGCTGAAAGCAGCAACATCACAAATTTTACAGCCGCTAATTCACACTTGCATTAAAAATGTAATTGTCTTTCATTTCATTCAAGTAATGAGAATTGCAGTGAGATGCTCTACAGTTATATATTATGTTATATATTGTTGCAGGGATAATGATGTTTCAAAGTCAAAGAATCACAGGCCCCAAGCCCCAAGAGATTAAGATCTAAAACTCTTTTAAGGCACTCGTTGTCATTTTAATAGGAATGCTATGAGTTAGAATCACTTAAACTCAATAATTCATCGAGCCCAAGGTTCGTCCAAAGGATACTTTCTGAAAGAATAACAGTAGAAAGCGATAAAGCATATCAAACAATTACCCTAGAAAATAAAATTAATTTAAAAAAAAAGCTCTCTGTGTTCATAATTTCTATATATACTCGACGTATATATTTTGGAAATTGGCAAAACGGCATTATTGCCTGCCAGTAGCTCTGAGCCGGGCTGAAAAGCATTACAGACAAGCAGCAAAGCAGAAGTAAGTGTTTTGTTAGTAGTCTGAACCCTGCTGCCCGGAACCACTTAAGCTCCTGTACTAAACGTGGATTTGACCAAAATGAATCCATTTGTTTCTGACAAGCATTTTGTCATTAAAATATGAGAGAGAAAAACAGACCCTGCTGCATGTGTTCACTTCTAAAGCACCTATTGTCAAGTTGTCAAGATCATTAGTTAATCAGAGGTTTTATTCTGCTAGCTGATGCCAGTGGTCTTTTATCTGCAGTGTGGTTTTAAAGCAGGATTGCACCGGCCAGGCAGAAAGCCTACAGGATCCCGGGGTAATACTGAACCCTCTAATTATTTTTAGCAACTGTTCTGTTACTGTTCTGTAGATGTAGTATATTTTACGTTTTGTTTTACCCACCAGAATGATAATGTAGCATTCACAGTTTTGCAAATGCATCATAAAGTTAGACGGGTGGGATTAAGTGAGTGAGTGAAAGAGAGATTGAGTGAGAGAGATTGAGAGGTGAGAGAGAGAGAGAAAGAGAGAGAGAGAATAAGTGAGTAAAAGAAGGAAGAGATTGAGTGAGAGAGATTGAGAGAAGAGGGAGAGAAAGCGAGTGAGCGAGAGAAAGATTGAGAGAAGAGAGAGAGAGAGAATATGAAGTGTGAGTTATGTTTTTTTAGTTTTTGTGCCATTTGAAAGTGGTTGAAAGCTCTATTACAGTGTAATACTGAAAAGCTTTCGAAAGATTCCCATTGTGAATACCTGTTCTGATTCCTCCCCTTAACACGCTGATTAATTTGAGAAACTGGGCTCAGACTGGCCCCATTCCTTTTCCTTTTCAACAGCTTTATGGGTGGTTGGACTAAACGCCATGAGCAAGACGATCTGTTAACTCCTGCCAGTGGTGTACAAGTGAAACAGTTCTGATAGAAAACCACATTTAATATTTTTTTTCCCCAGAATGCATTTAGTACGGTTGAGTAAGCAGGCAGTAAACAGGTAAATTGAGAGCAATCAGGGAGGTCTTTTTTTGTCAAGCCTCTCTGACTCCAGAAAAAATAGCTTATGTTAATGTGTGTAATGAATATCCAACTATCACTTAGCTCCTATAACCAGCTCTTAGAGGGCAAGAACAAGGGAGAAAAATACAAACCACAATCCTCTCCTTAGCCTCAGATCAGATGCTATTGATAAAATCCTTCCCTGTTTCCTGGGGTGATTTGGCTCATTGGCATTGAAAGAGTTGCCCATGGTTTGACCCATCTGTGCTCTCTCTCATCCTCACACAAAGTCCTCTTTCAGGCCTTCAGGAAATGGGCCTCATCAGTCTGCTTCACTGAAGCTCTGGCAGTGTCGTTGAAGCCAGTTGCCAGGCATCTAGCAGACAGCGGGGTATAGATTCTGTGAGTGTATGGGCAGAGGGCAGTTTGTGTAGTCCTATTGCTGGGCACTCAGAAGAGGTTGAGTGAGTTCACATGCTTTGTTGATGTGTCTGAGCACTTATTTAAGGTACAAAAGGCTCATAAGCTGTGGGGACATTTCTCTTAGGCATAAACTGAATAGACATGATGATGATCGGGCAAAACTCCAATGATCCAATTATTCCAATCCCTGATTGTAATAATTAAGATGATTAAAGAATTATCAGAAAGTGAGTGTTTTCACTGCTTAATAATTGAAGGCCCCTTTAGACATGTGCACATGCCAGTGTCATAGACTACATCTCTCCCTCTTCTGTCTTCCAGGACTCTACACTGCTTTCCGAACACTTTTCCAAAATCACACACATATGACACGACAAAAGCAACAGCGCTAAAAAGCGGAACAGCAAATCTCCCTGTAATCTGTACGAGACCCGCAGCCTTCAGACACGCCGGGTTTTGCTCTCCGGAGAGATAATGCACAGCTGTGAGGGGGAGACTCACAAGGGTGGTGAAAAATAAATTACACCAAAAAAAAATGAGGAGGGAGTGACGGGTAAAGTCAAAGAAGTCAAGGGGTCCTTTCAACTGACAACTGAAATTTACCAGAGACAAGTGGTGAAGAAAAGGCCACTGTCCTCCACTCAGTGCGAAATCTATTTCAGAGCTGCTAAAGCCCTTACACCAGAGTGTGAAGAGGAACCCAGGAGCAATGCATCACTTACACCTTTACTTATAGCTTTTATATTTGTTATTCGTTATGTTTTGGCATTAGATGCAGTGATAAGGCAGAATTTCATTGATCTATAATGTTTTTAACAACAATAAGGATTCACTGAATTGTTATTCTGGTCTATATCATTGTAGCACTGTAAGCTCTAATGCCTCTAATGCTCTGTGTTGCTTTCAGATGCTTTGGCTGACAAACGAAACTAAATGACAGATGTACTAAACCCCATTTCGAATGAGCTAATGAATCGACCTGCTGAAAAAGTGGCATGATTTGGCACATAACTGTATTTCTAAATACTACAGCAATGCATCACTAGTGGCATCCATGTCATAAAGATTAACTGCTGCAAATGTAACTGTTTAGTGAGTCATTTCAGGAAAGGTTGGGAAATCACCAAATACATTTGTCTTGAATTACATATCCTGTAAACGTTATATAATAAGACATTTATTCGGATATTATTATATTTTTAAAAAAACAGCATGTGAGTGTTGAGTATTTTCGATTTCTATTAATTCATCGGCTGGACGTTCAAACAAGCTGGTTCACCTTTAGTTGTAATAGCGCTACTTTTATTTTCAGTATGTTGTTTCAACTTCACAGCTCTTTCAAATACGAGTAAAAGTGGCACGTCAAGTTTAGTCTTTCCCAAATTCTCTTGACATTGTTTAATACTTCCAAGAATTCAACCCAGCCTTGAGCCACAGAATACGCAGCCTGTAGCCTAGAGACAAATGTAAAGCTTTGTCTGGAAATTGTGCCTCTCATCATCATCATTGTTTTGACTGCTTGTCTCATTTAAAGTCTATCATTCTGAGATTCTGTATCATCTGTTTAATATTAGTGGTAAGGAGCCCATAGCTATTCAAAGGCACAGGAGCGGTGACATCATACGTGGTACGATGGTAGGGAGTGAGGCACACGCATGGTAGATGGGTAGGAGGAGGGTAGGAGGAGGGCTGAAAAGAGCTGCAAAGAACTACCTGAATATCCACACACACACACACACACACACACGCACATAGATATACTGTATGTACATATGCAAACAAAACAGCCGAAGGAGAAATGAGCGATAAATTTTCAGTATTTAAAACAAATGTACTTTATTACAGGCCATTTTAAAAAGTTGGATAATAATTCCTTGAAACTTCTTTTTCACTGTCTCTCTTTTTTTCTGCTGGTGTATTTGGACAAACAAACTCAAGAAGATAACTGCAACTATTCATCATGGCTTGTTGGAACTGATTTCCACTAGTGGGAAATAATAGATTTATTACAAATTCTCCCTCCTGAGAACATTTAATAACTATGCTTTAATAACTATCTGTTCTTGTGAATAACAGTAAACCATAAATAATGTCGAATAAGCAGATATTGCAGGGAATATATGTACAAGGCAAAGGACAGATGAGACAATAGAACAGTAAAGAATTGCTCTGAACTTGGCCAGTGGATCTATTTATGTTGGCTGGGCTGGGCTAGCAGTACTTGCAAAACTCAAGTGGGGTTAATGTGTGTGTGTGTGTGTCTGTGTCTGTGTGTGTGTGTTGCCGCCCTCTAACCTCACACCATGACTAGCATCAGCAGTCTGAGAGGGTGGGATTGTAAAGTGGCCAGAGGAAGAGGCTAGTGTGTGTGTCTGGGTTTGTGTGGTTGGGTGAGCATTTATCTTTGGTGTCTTATGCAATATGTGTGCGCCTGCCTGCTGTAAAATTGTTTTCTGTTGGTTTCTAAGAAACCTGTGTATAAGAAAACTGGTGTGTGTGTGTGTGTGTGTGGGTTTGTACCCATGTATTTCTGAAAGAGAAACCTTTCGAGGACGGCCCACACACGGATGGATCCCACAAATGCTCAAGAATATTTTCACCCTTCCCTTCTTTCGTCTCTTTTTATGACTTCTGTATCTTAGAGACAGGGCTAGAGTTAAAGGCTCAGTAGATATTAACAAGTGCTACTGATGCATCCATTCGAAATCAAAATGAAAAACAATGCACTTCTAAGAAAGTGAAAGTTTCCATGGTACCATTTTACTTGTACCCTGCATCATAATACTTTGGCTTATCGTGTCATAAAATGTAATGAAAGGTGTGACATGACATTTAAGAACTATTGTTTATATTAATAGGTTTATATTGAAGCTGCCAGAAACCTTTTAATAGCATTGTAACACATCTTGTTCATGCTAACATCTCTCATGTTGTCACCTTGTTGATATATACAGACTTAGGATACCATCAGCCTAACAACTGATGGGAGGAAAGATATCACAATTTTTTCCATAAAACAAACAGGGAAAATAAAAGCTAGTTTAAGCGTTTCAGGAAGAGGTAGGTCTTCATCTGTTGTTTGAAGACGGCCAGTGACTGTCCGGACAGCCAGAGAAAGTTCATTCCACCAACTCGGTGCCAGAACAGAGTAAAGTCTTACCTCTTACCCTGAGAGATGGTGGGACCAGTGGAGCAGTGTTAGTAGGGCAAGTGTAAATTCTTACATTTGCACACAAAGTCAGGGATTTTGTTGGACCAGATTCAGATGTACGATTAAGCAGATATCGCAAGCAGGTGATAAAAAATAATCAATTTTATATGTAGGTTGAAACAGAAACAGCTGTGTAGGAGTTTAAAATTGGCTGAGGATCAAACTCTGATACTAAGGTGAGGTTGTGGAAGACGGTTTCATGTCACAGGTCATACCATGGCAAGACTGAGTACAGCAACAAGACACAAGGTAGTTCTACTGCATCAGCAAGGTTTCTCCCAGGCAAATATTTCAAAGCAGACTGGGGTTTCAAGATGTGCTGTTCAAGCTATTTTGAAGATGCACAAAGTAACAGGTAATGTTGAGGAGTGTAGACCCAGTGGTCAGCCAAGGAATATTAATGCAGCAGATGAAAGATACATCATCATTATTTCCTTCCCCATTGGAAGATGTCCAGCAGTGCCATCAGCAAAGAACTGGTGAAAACTAGTGGGACCAGAGGCACCCATCTACTGTCCAGAGAATTCTGGCCAGAAGTGGTCTTCATAGAAGAATTGCAGCCAAAAAGCCAACCGCTTACGTGGAAACAAGGCTAAGAGATGCAACTATGCATGAAAACATAGGAACTGAGATGCAGAAAAATGGCAGCAGGTCTCTGGACAGATGAGTCATAATGTGAAATATTTAGCAGGAGGCAGGTTGTTCGCTGAAGAGCGGTGCAATAAAAAGTGTCTGCAACATGCTGGAGGTTCCTTGCAAGTTTGGAGCTGCATGTCTGCAAATGGAGCTGGAAATTTGGTCAGGATTAATGGTGTCCTCAGTGCTGAGAAATACAGGCAGATACTCATCCATCATACAATACCATCAAGGAGGTGGCCGCAAATTTATTCTGCATCAGGACAACAACCCCAAACACACAGCCAATGTTCAGCATAGAGAAGAACAAGGAGTCGTGGAAGTGATGGGTCGGCCCCCACAGAACCATGATTTTAACATCATCAAGTCTTTCTGGGATTACATGATAGGGACAGAAGGATTTGAGGCAGCTGACTGCCACAGAACATCTGTGGTTAGTGCTCCAAGATGTTTGGAACAACCTACCTGCTGAGTTCCTGCAAAACCTGTCTGCAAGTGAACGTAGAAGAACTGATGGTGTTTTGCAGACAAAGGCTGCTCACACCAAATATTTGGATTTCTCTTCTGTTCATTTAATTTCTATTTTATTAATTGGTAAAAAATATTTACAAACTATTAACACTTCTGTTTTTGAAAGCAGTCTTACTTTACAGCATTTTTCCCACACTTTTTCACAGTACTATACATGACAGAACAAGACAAATTTGCTACATTTATTACAGTTATTACATGGGTTTATACGTGATACAGGCTGCTAGACAACAAAGTTATTTTAAAAAAGATCCGAACAGTAACCACTGCACAATTTTTTACTAAAATTAGCATTTTATGGCGGTGTTTAATGATGGTGCATATAGATCTTGAGTAGCTCAAGCAGGCTTTTGCCTGTCTGAATGCCATGTTCTGAATACCACTGATAAAGCTTCAATGTGCAGCACAGCTGAGACCACAAAACTTGATACCCCAAAGCAAAAATCCCAGGACATTTGGAAAATATTTGCATTTTCAACATCTTGGTTAGGTCTCAAAGCATGCATGATGTTGCCAGTAAAAAAAAAAAGACATTCTAAAATATGTTTGACATATGAGGCTGAACATCATGTAGGGATTTCAAGTTTCAGGATTTCTAACAGATTATGTGGCACCAGAGATGCATCAGATACAGACATGGGTATAAAAGGTCTGACCTACATTTAAAACAAATCTGATATGCGGTACATTTATTATACAAATCCAAAATGTTCATCCCAGTATAATTTATGTTCATGTTTTCCAGTTCCAGATCTATGTGAATACTAATTCGGTTTGTTAAAAGAATTAACTGGTTAATCTTTTCTACAGGTACAGTGGTAATATAAAATGAGTCAGGACTGGCTTTCACTGTGAGACGTGTGTTTTTTCCCTCTGTTGGATTGTAGTGGTTGAAGATAACACCTACAAATTAGATGCTTATGAACAAGCACTTGGGGCATCAGAGAGAACAGAAACGGGGTTGATATCACCATTGTGATACTGAGTGTCTACTTTCATATGAGCATTAACTACTACTTTGGCAGTGTTGGTATCTGTAAAAAAAAAAAAAAAAAATTAACCAGACTCCCTAATCCTTACAGTCTCGTCTACAGCCTAGTTAAATTCCTCCCAGTGTTTAGTTTTAGGGCTGCAGGTAGCTGATTTTAGACCCTAATCTAAACAATTAGACGAGTATTTACCTGTGTGTTATTTATCTGTGATTACATTCTTACATTTCTACAACTCACATCCTTATCAGATAAAAGAGAGACACTTTGGGTTTAGGACAGCAGACAGCACATGGCTTTAGTTACACTTGCATTCACAAGTGGTATAGATTTTGTATAGACAAAAAAAGGAAGTGTCTTTTGGGTGAATGGGGGAATCAGAAGCATACCTGTCTTCATGATGTCAAAAAACTTTAAAATCAAGATCTTTAAAACCAGATCTGAGTCATAGTAGTGCCAAAGGAAGGAATTCAAATGTCCAAATTTATTTTGTTTAATCAAAGATATATGCAATAAATCCTAGTTAATATTATAAAGTAATAAACATCAGGATGGAGGCTGTAGATGTCATATATTTGAAGTCTGTGGAGAAGACCTATGGAGAAGAAACTGGAGGCATCTAGCAATTGCCTAGCACTTTATAACAGTACTAAGTTTTCCCTTTTGGACTTGATCTTATTAATATGCCTCTGACTGAGAGACCGGACTCACTTTCAATCCAAGGACATAGCATATGGTATACAGGCTTTTATATTAGGTAGCCTTTCCCACCTGCATGCCCTCTGGGCATTTCTATTGACTCCCTGGGTATCTCTGGTTACTTGGTGCCACTACAAATGAAAAGCTGATTCAGCTAGCACCAGATCAGAGAGGAAGCAGACACAATGCACTCATGGTTAGAGAACATTCAGTGATCCAGGAACCCTGTCCTGGGGAATATACAAGACCCAATAGAAATGAAAAAGTCAGAAATGTGAAATGAGAACCTGGAAAAATGATTAAAAAAAATGTTTAGTGCTCATTTTTCTGATTCTTCCAGGTGCCCAAGAGCATCCATGCATTATGCTTGTATTAAGAAAATCCATACTCCACACTATGCCAAAGCAATTTCTTACTTGTTTGCTTTCCTTACCTTCTCTTCACTATGCACACACAAATAAATATACTTCTCACTTATAGGTGAGTAACTTGACAACATTGCTTATGTGTGTTCATGTTAAGCACTCAGAACAGATCATTGCACTTAAGAGATTAAACTAATCTAACATAAGGACCATGTTCATCAACCCTTTTAATAGCTATAAGTAACACAGGAAATTGGATTGGTCTAAGTGGTTTGAAATCCATAAATAATAACATACTGTTTACAGTGGTCTTGCTTTGGTATGTCATAGATCATAAAATATACGTTCAATAGCAGGATGCAAATGTGGAAAAAATGATGTTGTTCAAAGAAAGAGCCTTGTGAGTCCTGAAATTGGTAAAAAAAAAAAAAAAAAAAAAAAAAAAAAAAGCATAATTTGCAGTGACAGAGCTCTGGGAGCATGGTGAAGATATTTTCTTACAGGACTTACAATATAAGTCCGGTATAATTACAGGACAATCTTACAGGACTTACAATACAAACATCCAATGAATTTACAAGGTTATTTTCTTAAACCCTACAAATAGTAATGATTGTGCCATTTCTTTGTGAAAGGATAAAAACAAAGAATATAAAGAACAAGGCCAGTGGGATTTAGTCTTCTGGCACGTCAAGTATTTTCTGGATTATTGTGGTCAGAGATAATAAGGAATAAAGAGGAAATGCTTGGCTCTTTCTAGCCAGTGTCTTCATTCCGTAGCAGAGCTGATAAATGTATGCGGGGGAAAAAATCTGGTCATAGTTCAGTTTACACAATGTGAACCATCATGCTTCTGTAACAGCTCCTTTTATCCATTTATATTATTATGTAAACTTTTAAAAAAAGGAAGCAGTTGAAGAACTGATGGCCAAATTTATTAATGTAGTAATGCAAAGTTCTCTCTGACACATTTACTGTTTTCATTCATTCATTCATTCATTCATTCATTCATTGCTTTATTCTGGTCAGAGGCATTTGTTTATTATTCGGGAAATAGAACTAATTTTGTTAACCATGCATCCACAGTTAACCTACCTGACCACTTTCATTGATAACTTCTATGATAAATTGAATGTTGCCCTATTTCTTTGTTTTCTCATAGATCACTGAATTTCCTCCCTGAACACATGTCCTCTCTGCTTCTACAAACCATTAATTAATGCCCAGGAATGTTCTTTTAGTCAGCAAGTCAGGTCAATAGGGCCTGTGGAGGAATGCCATCCTGAGCATTCCAGTGATAATCATCCTTAAGGTTGTGATTTTGGGGAACTGACCTTTTTAACAATAGTGCACAGGTCAGTGGTTTGCTCTTTCTCATAGGCCTGGTGGTGTGAACTAATCATTCCAAATGCTTAAGCCAGCTCATTGTGGTCATGGCCCCTTACTATGATTTAAAAAGATTCTAATTTAAATCACGAGGTCCATCTATTTACTCATCAATCAGCTATTGTGAGACATGAATTATTTTGACATCGCAATTCCCATGAGAATCTTTTCGGAGTTACTCATCTCCTACCACAGAGCCGCTTTCAGCTATGCTTCTCATGCTGTGACGTTCACATATTCCTAACCCCCTTCAACAAGGATGCAAAGACAGTTAACCAATTATAGCTAAAATGAAGGTCCTTTATATGTCTAATAGTAAATAGAAAATAGACAAGGGATAAAGCATATACATGATAATCAGAGTTACCAAGGCTCAGAATTTGTGCAAAAACTGGGATTAAAATGTGTTTAGACAATGCAAGTGTTGCCATTATATACTGCACAAAGCAGGAAGTGGTAAGAACTCAGATAAGGTAGACTGCTGCTGCTGGGAAGATGTAATATCTGGGGATTTTATGACAGTGAGACAGTAATTCCTTAGTAGTGACCCATGCAACATCTGACTGCTATATCTATTGTCGTTGATGGGTTCCCTGTCCATGGGAATAGTGATGGCTGGTAACCCAGGGCTCATTGCAATGGGGTAAGGTCTGTGAAGGAATGTGTGAGAGAGTTTTGGGTGTATTTGGCCTAAACCTTTTGATTCCAATGTTCTATCTGGCCATTTGATTACAGGTGTTTTTGCAAAAAGCTTTCTATAGCTGAGATATAAATTGTATGCCTCTACCTGATGCAATATAGTTGAGAATGCCACTGTGTCCGAGAATGTCAATTAGAATACTCACTTTGTAACATGAAGCAGCCAACCATAATTCTTTTTGTTCAAATCTCCTCCCTGGTCATCTAAAATATACCCAAGGAACTTTTCAAACTAAACCAAAGATAGTGGACCTCTTATTTATCCTACTTGACATGTGATTTTCCAGTAGCTTGACTAGAGCTTGACATACATACATATGTTCTTGTTGGAATGCTGGGAAGAGCATTATATCACTAAAACAAACTGACATAACAGTTAAGAATCTTATTGAGCACCTTGTTTGAAAAAGGTAGAAGGAGCACTGACCAGAGCACAGGGTATTACTATATATTCATAGTGCCTAGAAGTGGTAATAAAGGCAGCCATATATTTAATCTTATATGGGAGTAAAGACACAATGCAAATCTATTTAGGTGACAATATTATTCCCTTTTAAAAGTTCAAGCAACTTATTGTTGGCACAATGTATTGCACACACACACACACGTGCACAAAGGTATATATCCATCTTTATTCACGAGTGCCAAAAGTTCATGCTGCACTTCCTCTGAACACAAAACATGGTCAGTGTTAAGCCTCATTCAAACAAAAAACACAAAACGTTGGTTACTGACTTTTGTCCAATGTCTGCTAAGACTATCTACAGTCTCTTCCAAAAGCATTTTGGGGTAAAAAGTATGTTAGTGTAAACCAGGGGCATCTAATCTTATCCACAGAGGGCCGGTGTGGGTGCAGGTTTTCATTCCAGCCAAGCAGAAGCCACACTTGAGTCTACTGAAAGCCAAGATCAGCTGATTAAACAGGTGGAATCAGATGTGGCTCCTGCTTGATTAGAATGAAAACCTGCACCCTCACCGGCCCTTTGTGGATAAGTTTAGACACCCCTGGGTGTAAACAATCCACCTCATTCATGTACATTACAACTATGACTGAATTCAGATACTGTATTTATACACGACAAACCAGGTAACCTGAAAGTGGTAAGTTAGGACTCTGGCAGTGAGACCTCTCCTGGCAGGGAGGTGGAATGGCCTGGCTGGTGGTATAGAAAAATTTTGCACATCTGTCTTATTTCATACTTTTATTTTTGCATGTTATATTAAAATTATGTCGCCAACTTAAATATGACTAGATGAAATGAGTCTGTTCAGAATATCATCATATTTGTTTAAGACACTTGTTGTGCAAGACCATAGAGAGTAGTCATTTGAGAAATGTTTGCACATCTGCAGAGAACTATTGGCTACTTGATGAGTGGAACATGATCGCTCTGGCTGTATTTTCAGTGAACAACATACACATCTATCTGTTGAATAATATATTTCAATAAAACCCCTACACAGAGGCACACTCTCTAGTAGAAGGAAACAAATCTTGAACGTATTACTGCATTTACTTACTTTGGCTAGGACCTAGACATGTATGGGAGGTCGTTGTGGCATTTGTGGGCTTGTGTTTATTGTTTATGTCGTTTTTTTTCCTAATTAATGCTATGATGACGACCTCTGTCAAAGACATGACCAAAAGACATCTGAATCTCACGCAATGTACAGCTGAAGCCCAAGGCTGCGGCTGTGAGGGTTGTGAATATACTAAGCCACTGGCTTTGAGGAAGACAGATGTGAAAGAAAAACACATCCAAAACCAGCAGATCCAAAAACATGTCAATCAGATGACGGTACTCAGTACTACCTGCACAATTACATGTATACACACACACACAATGGGCACACCATTATCAAACAATATAATGGACATATATGGTTATAAGCTGGCTGTCTTTCATCCAAAGTTTGTCCAAGAGTCACTCACACATTCTAGGTTTCCATAACTAAACAAGTCTAACGCTTTTAGAACATAAATTCTGTTGGTTTGAGTTTGTTTATGAGGTGAAATAAGTAACAAAGCTTTATATTTGAAGGCTTTAAACCATCAGTTTTGTTATTATTATTATTACTATTATTATTATTATTATTATTATTATTATTATTATTATTAATAATAATTTACTTGCAGAGATCTGAATCTCTCCACTGAGAGGATGAATTTAGATCTTATATAGGATTTTACACAGATCTAGTCATTCTACATAAACAAAAATAAACAAATAAAAAAATTAATTCCATGTAAACTGGAGTTCTTTTCTTTCCACTGTATGAGGAAATGAGGAAAGGTTTCAAAATTCTTGTGTAATTGCTCATTTACCACACACGTCCAATCACTGGAACATTCATGCTGAGAAATGGGTCTTCCCTTAAAGGTATGTTTTATATTCTGATTCCTAATCTGTAAGAGATGTGACATCATGTGATTAAAAAAAGGAATTCGAGAGAGTTTTCTACTTTGATGAAAAACATGAATGACTTATCTACTGATGCGTTATTACACTAGTAAGATTTTCCAATGCAGCTTAAGGGCACCTGTCTTTTATAGCGTACAGCCATGTCTTTTCAACTTTATCTTTTCTAAAGATGAAAATGTGCTGTGACATGCACTTCTGATTGTATACTGAAACTGCCCGTCTTAATGTCTCGCTCAGTAAAGTCGTTATAGACCCCTGTGGTTTTCTCAGCCAAGCATGTTCAGTTTCTTCTGGAGATGTTGACTCATTCATATCGTCTCATTTTAGTGGAATGGCTTAGCCAGAAGACCCTAAAAAAAACCCTACAGGCGAAGTCACAGTTAAAACTCCTTATTTTTGCAACAGGGTCAGAAAAAAAGTACTATATGGGGCTAAACGGTTGGACACTATCAGAATATATTAACCCTGGCATGGTTGATCTATACTGTAGAGCTGCCCTTTACTTCAAGCAGGCATGGCAATGCCCACGTTTAACCTCCTAGAGTTGTGGTTTGGGTGGTGCACAGCCATTCATCCAGATATAAATGTTTTTAACCAGGCCCCTAAATAGCACACACCATACATCAGCACCTGGAGCTTTGCAGGCCTTCTCCTTCAAGACACTGGCATAAAGATATTCCCTTTGATACACAGCAGATGGGATATAATTATGTACTGCATTCATGTAAGAGCTGTGACACTATATGGTCTATTTTGTGTTTCACTGTATTAGTTAATAGTCTCTATATTTTTAATTGCAGGCTACATTGTAAGAATTTTAAATCACATATTAAACTAGTTACTTGAACAGTGTGTGTGTGTGTGTGTGTAAATAATAGCAATTTCAAGTTTCTCACACTATTTTATTTTAAAAATGCAGGTTTATTTGAAAAGCTAAAAGAATGATGACTCCAGTGAAGGAGAAGTTCTGGTGTCCCAGACAGGGTCAGGGCCTTGGGGTCAGAGCCACAGGAACAGGATGTGGGTATCCACCAGTCTGGAAGCTATTATAAAGGGCACGCCAGCATAGTGGTCTATACTAAACATTACAGTGACAGTGATATTGGGAGCTATTTTTCTTTCTTTTTTTAAACTATTGTTTCTAATTTCTACATGCATCCTTTAATTATGCTTTAACTCATTACACTAAACAGCCATCTCTGTCCTGTATTAGATGGTCTGATGAGAACAGCTTTCCTTCCACCGTTGTCTCCGTCTCCATCTCTTTCACTGTGTCATAAAGCCCACCACATTTACCCAATATAGAGTAAAGCCTCACTCTCCACACTGCTTTTACACCATTGCTGAACAGTAATGATTTTTCCTGACACACAAGCAGAGAATGTGCGTAAGACATGACCTTTATTCTGTTCCTTCAGTGTGTCACCAGCAGGGACGACAGGAAGAAAAAAAAACAGCTGGACATGACTGTGTTTTTTAGATTCTACTGCACTGGGCTTCCTTAAAAAAATGACCAAGAGTGAGGCCTAAATAATATTGTAAGTAGACACTAGAATTAAAAATTACTTAATTATTATATATATATTTTCCGATTAATATAATCGGAATATATATATATATATATATATATATATATATACTTTGATATATATCAGAATGAATATTATGGAATTGTGGTAATATATATTATTTCACTGCACCTTCTTACACACTGCCACTTTATTTATGACTTTAATTATGGTCATTGTTCTTTATGTATACAGACAATGCCACAACTGCTCAACACACATGGCAAACCTGGCAACCTGTAATATTTTTTCCTGCAGTTACTATATACAGAAATCTCAGTCTGTAAATAAGTTGTGTGTATAATTTGTTCATTCTTTCTTATTTGGTATTTTGTATGCTTAAAGTCTGCTCTTGGGTTAAGTCCTATTTCTCCTTATTGCTTGTGTGTTGTGGCTGTTGTGTCACTCTACTCTACTCTACTCTACTCTGATCTGTTCTACTCTACTGTACTCTATTCTGTTCTGTTCTACTCTACTGTACTCTGTTCTGTTCTACTCTATTCTGTTTTACTCGTCTCTGTTCTGCACTACTCTACTCGACTGTTCTACTCTACTATATTCTGTTCTAGTGTATTCTACTCTACTCTACTGTACTTTACTCTACTCTGTTCTACTCTACTCTACTCTGTTCTGCTCTATTCTATTCTACACTGTTCCGTTCTACTCTACTCTGTTCTGTGCTACTCTGCTCTACTCTACTATATTCTGTTCTAGTGTATTCTACTCTACTCTGTTCTGTTCTGTTCTATTCTGTTCTGTTCTACTCTACTCTATTCTGTTCTGCTCTACTCTACTTGACTCTACTATATTCTCTACTCTACTCTGTTCTTTTCTCATCATTTATATATTTCAGAATAAAGTGGTTTTCAGCTTAATGTTTATTTACAAAGTGTGTCTTCTTGGAAATTGCTTTACATCTTTCTTTCTTTCCTGTCGGTCTCTGTAGAGTCCTAGAAATGTCTGTTTTTCTCACCCCACTAAATATTTCAAACAAGCATTTTAACTTGCATAATCAGGCATCACTGTGTGACACAATGAGACAAGTGTTTGCATAGAAACTGAGAAGGCTTTCCCCTGAGTGTGTATGCTGCCAGTAATACAAGTGACTGGCACTCATTTGACTGGAGCTCTTCTCATCCCAGACCTGGCCACTTCTTTTGTGTGTTCTGAGTGGGGCTCTCCATTCAAATCTAACTGTGGGATAATAGTTTACTGATACAACCCTCCTACACCCCTACTTACTTTGCCCCAATTCTGCAGTCTAATTGCATTCTATTTGAGTAAAAGAGAAAAAGAAGAAGAAGAAAAAGAAGAAGAAATTACAGTTACCTTCATTTAAGTTTTTTTTATCTAAACCATGTACATACAAATGAAACAAGAAACTTGACATCCCATATATAATTTTTCTTTACAAAAAGTAGAATGGACAAGGATTTGAAGGTTAGACCACCACTTCCTCCAGTTTTATACTGGATCTAATGTTTTTAGCGCCTGATGAGGTGGAGGTTTAATCCCCCTGTGGTATTTTTAATGGCAGTCTCTTCAGGAGCTTCAGTCATGTGGTGGAGACAGGGGAGCCGTTGTGCTGAGGGATTAGACCCTCATGTGGGAATTAAAAGCCATTTAACAATACAGTAATCAGCATGTTTCCCTCTGAAAGAACCTCTGGTTTCCCATTTTAGAAAACCTAGAGTATTACTCCCTTTCTACATGAACACAAAACCCTTTCAGAAGGAAATGGATTAATCCTGTGTGTTTCATATGCACCACTTCATGAAGAGTAGAAAGAGATGGATGAAAGAAAAGGTGAATGAACGAGGACACCCACTGTTAGATTTCTGCATTCCCATTTGTCTTGAGCTATCACAGTTTAAACAAAACTTTTCTGCAAGTGTTGCTGGTTCTTAAAGGAGAAACTGATATATTATGTTATATTACTGGGGCCTGTCTCTTAATTAACAAGCAATATTGTTTGTTAAATATTACTATCAAATGATTGGATGGATCATATCAGAATGGATGAAAACAAAACAGCATTCGTTAATAAATAAATTACTGACTGAATAAATAAATTAATCTGCACAAATGTCAAAATCATTTCACAATCAAAATAATTTGGTGGCCAAATTCAACCGTGCCACCATACTGTGTACCAACATCACACACATCAACTTTGCAAAAAGCTAAATTCATTTTAACGACCTGAAAAAATGATTTCAGGTTATGAATCAGATCATTATTGTATTTCTCCACAAATACGAACCGAACGTTTCGCAACAGATATAAATGTCGAGGTTGAACTAACGAATGCTATGAGGCCACAGTCAAGCCTTTGATGATCACACTGCATGCTCAGACTTACATTTCAAAACAAATTTTATTGATTATCATTTAATATAAATAAAACACATGCAGCAGACTAATAATAAAGCGCTAACATTTACGAATGTTAGGTTCACAGACAGGTTTAGTAAATATGCATTTGTTCTGAATGTCTCATCTTGAGCATCATGTTTCATTTAATACATCTGCGAATAATCAGGGTTCAAAGACAGCAAACTCTCCTTTGTAAACCGCCCAGCTTGATTTCTGTTTTTATTTTTTCCTTTCTTTAAAATCTCTTTTTCTCTCTTACAGACATGTAGCTGTAATTGTGTCTGATCAAACAAGATATCCTTGCTATTGCTGATTTACTGAGGTGTAACAGTGTTCATTGTGCAAGATAAAATAAGTGGCATCATATAGGATGAATCAATCACATGTCATGAGTTATACAGCTGAAATATAAGCCTTTAGATGCAGTTGCACTAGACTACAGTGTGTGTATGGGTTTGTCTAGGTCTCTAACTAGATCTCAAACTAGCTAATACTATAATACCTACTTGTTTCTAATATATATATATATATATATATATATATATATATATATATATATATATATATATATATATATATATATATATATATATGTATATTAGATTATATTATTTTACTCCTATTTGTTTTCTCCAAGTATATTGCTAGCTAATATGTGTATATTTTCTTCTCCACCCTGTCAAACATGCTCAAATCCTTTACTTTTATACAATATGACCCAGCATGAAATGCAAAAATCCAGAAACATTCACCAACACCGCCCATTATTCACTAGCACAACACCTTCTCAGCTCCACAACTAGCATAGGTCTTCTGACAGTGATCAATTCACTAGCTTCTCACCAAATTAGAGTACAAAGAAATGCCTTACCTGTTAGCTAGGGGAAAAATGTGAAGCACCATTAGTCCAGAATAATATTGGATTTTTACTCTCTCATTTTTTTTTGTTTACACTCTCATGCTTCTTCTCTTCCCTGATTGGCTTACAGTTTAGCTTTCTTGCGATTTGTCTTTCTTTATATACTAATTTCTGAGGCTGAGCAACACGAGCCTTAAATCATCTGCCGTAAAGCATGAGGTAATGACTAGTAAATGCTATTGGCAGCACAAGTGATCATACTGTATATGAGAGATATGCACCTCTTTGCTTCACTGTCTTCACACCTCTGAGTATTACTAGAGATGTTTTGCTTTTATGAATATCAATTCATCTTTTATCAATCATCACCTCCTCGGCATTCCAGGCTTCCTCCCACTGCATTTTGCAATAATCCTTGCTTCAACCTT
This sequence comes from Hemibagrus wyckioides, assembly GCF_019097595.1. Taxonomy (NCBI): domain Eukaryota; kingdom Metazoa; phylum Chordata; class Actinopteri; order Siluriformes; family Bagridae; genus Hemibagrus; species Hemibagrus wyckioides. The sequence goes on along the minus strand of NC_080723.1, from coordinate 6,357,820 downwards.
CCATCTAAATCATGCCTATGTGCACCGCTGAGAACTTGTATGTGTGCCTCATGTCTCCCTGAATTTATCATCAGTCCGGTAAAGCAGTAAAGAAATATTTATATGTTATATATAGTGTTGTGTTATATGTAAAGGTGGTGAAACAGCAAAGAAAAAAATGATAATAAGTCTCAAAATGTGAAAAAGTAAAGCAAAATAAAGGGGGGGGGTAATGTATATAGTGTGGAAAAAGCTGTCAAAAAGGTTGTCAGTAAAAGTTTACTTTTCAGGACATTTTCACTCTAATAAAAATAGTTTTAAAAAAGTGATAGTTTTCAATAATATATTCGCCCCTCCACTGCAAAATAATAAATAGCTCTCTCAAAGAAAGCCTGTTTTTCTAATAAAATTTTGGCGAAAGGTGAAGTCCCTGCTGAACTCCATGTCCTCCACCCAGCAAAACCAAAATAAAAACAAAACAGACATGCACAGCCGTGGTCTTGCATACCGGCAAAGCCACGACAAAGGCTTTCCATCCCTTCATGCATGACAGAATCCAATAACCCCACAAAAAGCATAAGCGGGGTGGTGAGGAGGGGGGAGGGGGTTTTGGAATGAATGAATGAAGTCACACAAATCACAGCAAAGCAGTGCCGTTTCCAGACGAGCCTGTCTTGTCATCTCACTGATGCCTCGCAGAGGTCAAAGTTCATGACCACAGGAACTACAAAGTTCTGTTCACTGAGAGTGGATACATTAAGGGAAGTGGGGTTTAAGATGAATTAAAACGTAGATGATGCAAAGAGATTTTTCTGGAGATACAGATCTTTTACATTGCAGATCCATTTCCCAAATCAACTTCACTGTAAGTAATTACATGCCAGAGACAAAGGCAGAAAAAACACACATTTTTTATTCACTACAAGCATAAAAACCTATCATAAAACAGCAAAATTCCAAGAAATGTCATAAACAAACAAAAACAAAAACAATCAAAAAAACAAATAAACTTTAGACAGAGAAAAAACACGAAAAGCTAGATCATATTCACCACAAGCATAAAAACCTATAATAGAATCTCTAGAAAAACCATAAACAAACAAAAACAAATAAACTGATTATTAATTTATCTACTTAATAAAATATTTTTGGCTTTGCATCGTGAATAGAGCATAGAGAACAGAGCACAGAAAAACATCCTCAGACCTCATGCCAATACAAACACCCGCAGGTCCAAGTTTATATCTCATATTATTTCTGTCAGACCGAACATAAAAAATGTAGCAAACCTTTATCTCATATTGAGTTGGATGATTATGAAAACACCACTTAAAAAAATAGAAATGAATTATATTACGTTTACAAATTACAAAACATGTTACACCGTGAAGTAAATACAACATCAATAACTAGCAAAGTAGCTCTTAGACAATGCACATAGATCAAATGGGTCCAGCCGATGTAGAAGGGTGGTGCAGTGATAAAGACAATGTTAAATGCCATCAGGTGCAGGTGCATTTAAGTTCTTCTTTTTTTTCTTTCACTAGAGTAGCCATTTGTCTGAGCAATAGGCACTACATACATCCACACACGAATAAACCATGCCACAAAAGTGTACACAGTCTGTCCAAAACCTTTTAAATATTACCATTTGTCACCATTCTGCTTTAGAATGGCCAGGCCTTGGGGATTTATCCGATCAGGTAGAGAGGATAAATTTGTGAGCTCATGTTGCTGAAGAAATAGGTTTCAGAATGGGACGATTGATCACCAAGACTCGCCTGGGTGCACTCACATCCTCTTCCAGTTCTCAAGGCATTTAGGATTTCCATTCTTCAGAGAGATCAAATAAGGTTTCTGACACAAATAAGTGAATCTAGATTACAATAATCCATAAAACCACTCTCTCAGAATATTATTAATATGCTCACTGGTAAATTAACAGTGTACCTTTCTTAGCTGTGAGGGAAATTAATCCTCTTCATATCCTTAGAGTGCAACAAAGTGTCACCTAGTAATGTGCTTTCAGTCGAGGGAAAGCTTTAGCTGATGGTTTCTCATAGACGTTCACACTGAGGGAGCTGAACCAAATGTGGTTTCGAAAAGATTCATGTGAACTTTATCGTACAAATTATTTATGATGCGTCTTGTGATTTTTATCATTAACCTAAGTCAGACTGTGCCTTAAGTATTAAGCATGAATAAAAATATTAAACCATGGTGTGTTTTTTTCTTACACGGTGAATGAATAAGGCTATTTATGAATAACAATAAGGTTAAATTTGCCTACTGAATTAATCTCTCACCCAAGTGTTTCTGAAGCCTAGATATATTTATTTTCCAGATATATTCTTCCTGCTTCTTTCTGTCTTTCCTGAACTGTGCAGAACTTGACAAAGAAATTGGACATCAAATCCTTTCTGTTATTCAGCCCAGTCAGTGTAATTGTTCTGGCCTAATGTGGCACTGCAGTTTCAAATAACCCATATTTTTTTACTTGGTGATCAATAACGGATGTAATTATCACTAAAACAACAAAATATTTAAGCTGAAAGGCTTATGTTATTTTGCAGCATCCTCTTAGAGGGCTTTTTTTTTTTATCCCAGTTCCCTCTCTGTTCCAGCTGGCTGCTTCTTGTCCATTCCTCTGCATTGCGTTCTGTATCATGCTGCTTTAATTAACAGAAGCTGGACGGAGATGAGGCAAATAACGACTAAAGCTAGTGGGTTCATGACTAGATGGACCAAACATAATTTCTAGAAACCACTTGGTTTGGAATTGTGATTTAGGAATGCTCCAAAGTGCAGGGAGGCTGCTTCTATTAGACCCAAACCGTGTTAATTAAAGCTGCATCGCTGCACCTACTAATGCTCTGGCATTCCTGGAATATGATCAGGATAAATGAACATGCTAGCAACTAAGTGAGATTTCATAGGAACTACTTTGCTGCACTCTAGCAAATACCTGGAATACAAAAGAAACCGCATAGCAACACCCTCTCAGTGAGCTAGCAACATACTAGCAACCAGCTGGGATACCATGACACACAGTAGCAACTACCTCAGATAACATAGCAGCACACTAGCACAACCTGGAATAATATAGGACCCACCTAGCAACCAACTGGTATAACATAGCAGTCTGATAGCAACATAGCAACCTCCTGGAGTACCATAACAACCACCTAGCAACACCCTAGTAAACACTTTGCAACTGACTAGCAACACCCTAGCAACCAAGCTCCCTAGCAATGCATGAGATAGCAAAAATAATGACCTAGCAATCCCATAGCAACCACCTGGCAAGTCAACCTCTATAACTAGCATAACTAACAATGTTTTAACATATTTTCATGTTAAGTAATTTTAACATTATAACCTTTTAATCTTTTAATGTGTAACCTTTTAATGTTTTAACATGTTAAAGTCACCAACAACGACACATAGTACTATTCTTGAGCTCTTTTAATGTGTTGTACAACTCTGACAAGCATTCTAAACTTTTAACCTTTTTTTTTTTACATTGACATAAATATTAATCTTTAATGCGTTATAACCTTTTAATTGTTTAATGTTAAACCGTTTAATGTTTTAACATTTTAAAGCCAAAAGCAATGACATTCTTTAACTCTTTTAATGTGTGTTCTCTGTCAAGCCAACACAATTTTGTTTAACTTTAGCATTCTAGTTTTGCTTGGGGTCACTAGCAGAGCTTTGTTCTAGTCTATGAATTCAATTCAATTTATTTGCATAGCGCTTTTAACAATGGGCATTGTCTCAAAGCAGCTTTACAGAAGCATAGAAACATCATAAAAATTCTAAAGTTTAAAATTAAGTTAATAGTTAGCCCTAATATTTATGCCTAATGAACAAGCCTGAGGTGACAGTAGCAAGGAAAAACTCTCTGAGATGATATGAGGAAGAAACCTTAAGAGGAACCAGGCTCAGAAGGAAACCTCATCCTCGTTCAAACAACAGAAAAAGACAAAATGGGACAAAAACTCCTACAGAGCAGTCCTACCCTCACCCAGTTGTGTCTCTTTAAAAAGTAGATTCTGAGGCTGTTTTCATTACAAGCTACTATGTGAAGTAGAGGAACTGATGAAATCACATAGTGTAATATAGCATAACATAGCACTAACGCTTTTTTAGACAGATAATTAATAAACCACTCAGTTAGACTGTCGGTCTAACTGAGTACAGAATGCAGAAAGTGGAAGCTGATACTCAAAGAGTGCTTGGCCTGTCAGCACAGGTGTGCTCGAGGCTTTTATTGCTTTCACTCAAGCACAATACACACCCTGCGCTAGATGAGTTAGATATTAGCTCAGGTCAACAGAACATTTCAAAGGTAAATGAGGAGAGGGGTGGATTAAAGAAAAACTGTGTGTGCTCTAGTGTGTACAGTGGGTAGGCACCTGCTATTGATCTCACTACTTCAAAACCAGGGCTTAACAATGATGGCTTGATTTGAGGCTGAGTTTCAGTGACAGACCACCTTGGACAGAATTTTTTGGTTTAGTTGAGATGTATCATAGTTGAGAAGACTTCTGATTTTTTTTTTTTTTGAAGGTCTTTTAAAAATCTATCCATTTATCCATATTTAACCTTCGTATTGCCTTCTCCTTGACCATGAACTTTTGTCCACCTGGCTCAATACTGACCAGGTCTGTTTAAACTGTTTTTAAAGTACACAATGAAAAACTATCACCCAATACTGTTAGCCTTTTAATTAACTTTATTTAAACTTATTACCACAAAATGTACAATGCTTTTTGTCATTTATGGTCAACAGACCTCATTTTCATGAAATAAAACCATATTTCTAAAACCAAAACAGTTGAAAATTTAACCCCAAATAGAACAGGAGGGTTAAGCAAATACACTTTAATTTTTTGTCATTTTTGATTATTTGTGATAAAGCTGGACAGTGAGGATAATTGGACATTATATATATATATATATATATATATATATATATATATATATATACACATATTTGTGTATTTAACCTATATAACCTGTTTGCAGTAGGTTGCTGTTTTTATTTTCTCTAGTGGATGAAGTCTGAATATGCAGAAACTTCAGTGTACAGTTTGCCTAGTCCAGTAAAATATGAACTTTTCTGTAGAATTTTAAAATAAATTAGAAATTTTATGCCATGTTATAGAAATTGTAATAAACATGGTTTCAAAGTTTTCATGCTCTGTCATGCTTAAAGAAAGGGCAAAGGCCGTCCATGTATTTCTTGCTCTCCTATACCAGCACACACACACACACACACACATTATGGAAATCCCACAGATTACAGACCACTTTTCACATAATTACTACTCCGCAAACCAGAGCATAATCATGCAATTTCCTCTGTGACGCATTATCCAACAATATCTATATCAGGTCAGTGGACCTTTACACAGCTAATTTGAAAAATCGAAACAGTGTCAGATAATTAGTGAGATTAAATGATTGTCAATATATTTGCCTGTATTACTACCATGTGCTAATCTGAGTAAAAGTAGGCAGGAAAATAGACAATAAAAGAAAACATAACCCAGTGTATTACAGGTAGGTCAGGTGCACAATTTTGTGCACCTGCTTGTATATATTAAATGAGCTATAAAAAGGTCATGCAAGATATATGATATAAAATGATATATGCAGGATGGCAGGTTGAGTAAGATCAGCTTACTTTCTTGCAGCTGAAGTTAAGAATCTGGTTTCAGCCATATTCACATGTTGGTGAATGTATTGAAACTCATGTTGATGACATTGTTAGGTCTGAAGGCATATTGTAAAGGGTTGTGTTGCTTGTCTGTGGCTTTTTTAAAGTATGTCAGAAAGAGGCACTCAAACATCTTCCTCAGAACAGATAATACAGGTCTGTAGTCATTGGGGACAGTGAGCTTGAAAATTTTGGGAACAGGGATGATTTTAGTTGGTTAAGGATGCGTATGTTTGTTAGAAATATCCCAGGAAGCTGAGATTTGAATTCACATTTCATAAGGTGGACCAAGATGGCAGCTCACTTCCGTCTCATTTTCCAACTCCTCCTCCTCCTCCTCCTCCTCCTCCTCCACCTCCTCCTCAGGAAAAGGCACACTAAATGACCTGTCCAAGAAAAATGGACCAGTCCAAGGTGAAAGCTGAAACTGCCTGACCCCATCTTCCACATTTTGGCATCCCTTCTGAAAGAAAACTTTATAATGATCCACTGAAGCCATCCATACCCCATTCTTCATCATGCAGCTCCCTTACTTCCATTCATAGTCAAAGTTGCTTCATCATAAACCAAAGCATTCCACTTACAATGTCAAGGTAACCCAGGTCAATTGTGCCTTTAAATTAAGCCCTGCAGAGTGAAACTGTGACCTATGCAACCAAGATCTATTAGAAAAACCTTAAGAGGCCTTTATTATCACCACTCATACATTACAGCACAGTGGAATTCTTTTCTTTACATATACCAGCTGAGGAAGTTGGGGTCATTACAGCACCCCTGGAGCATGGAAGACTAAGAGCCTTGCTCAATTGTCCAACAGTGGAGCTTGGTGGTGCTGGAGCTTGAACTCCAATCATCCAATCAACAACCCAGAGCCTTAACCACTTGAGCCACCACCGTCTTGCTCGTAGCAGGAAAGAGCTGTGCATCGTTTTATTATCATTGAAACCTTGCATGTTAGTCAAGTCAGTTCAATCCTTGACAAGCCAGATGAGCCCTTTTCTCTACCCATTTAAATTTAACCAGAATTTATAGACCTGGTTTGAATTCAAAAGCAGATTCTCATATCCCATATACATGATCATGCCCAAATCCCAGAAACCCCATAATCTTGGATTGTGGACTGTATCCTGGACCTGATATTGTTGCCCTTGTCACATGGGGAGGCCAGCAGATTATGCAGAATATTGAGACTACCCACAAAGTCTATCTACAATAATAATATTATCATTATTATCATTATCATTATTAATAATACTTTTGATTAATAATACTTGATTAATAATACAAAACTGTACAGTTTTGAGAATGAGAAAATTAGGGAAGTCTGGGAGTTTGAGGGGTTAATTGACAGAATTGTCGATCTACATTTTTACCCCAGACATGGTAGCAGTTGCCTCAGACAGCTGGTTGACCTGATACATAAATGTGGAATTAAGACAGTACTGGTCAAATTATTCCACTCATCTAATGTCTCATTGCTGTCTGTGCAGATGTGAAAGAGCTTACATCTTTCGATTTTCCGGGAGGTGGTTGCTAGTGCACTGTGGTTCAGTGTGGTGAGCAGACTTATGAGTCGCTTGTGGTGCAGAAGTAGGAACATGCATCAAGGAAAGGAGAAATCTTGTCCATGTAGTGTCACTATATTGCACAACCCACTTAGCCACTTATCTGTAGAGAATGTGTCACAAAGCAAAAGAGAAAGAGAGAGTGAAATAGAGAGAGAGAGAGAAAAAGGAAAGAGAGAGAGGAAAAGAAAGGGGTGAGAGAGAGCGAGAGAGAGCAAGAAAGTTTGTCTAGCCATGAGTCACTTTTTCTGTTTACCTACAGACAGCTCTAGTTGACTGCGTATTCTTATCCCCATGGCAACTGTCTTACCACCAGGGCAACCTTGCTCTATGTGGGTTGCCACACACAATTCCACTACAGGAATTCTATACAAATAGCCAAAACCTTTCACTCCCAATACACTATCATCTGAGCAGCTAAGGTGTCTCTGAATTCTGGATCTGTACCGGATTGTAACAGGATCAATTGCAGGCATTAAGACATCAAACTCCTTAGCAGGCTGGTTACTTCAGTCATTCAGTAGCTACACCTGCATCAACTCACTTCGATGATGAACAGAAGGATACTTATGGCAAGGAAACCACACACACACACACACACACACACACTAGAGGTGTAACCAAATATGAATGCATTATTCAAATTCAACAGATAATGAATCCTAAATGAATACAAATAGAGATACGAACAATATCTGGGAACTGACGGAACAAAAAAGTTCTGCGAGTGTGAGATATTTACTTTCATGTCAAGCTTTAAAGAATGTTCATGAGACAGTGGACAGGTTCCAACAAAATTCCCACCCTAACTACAACTCAAAAACCACACAAAGTCTTGAAACTAGCCCAAAATGTTCAGGCAGAAGAAAAGATGAATTGTTCTTCTTTGGGGGAACAAATTAACAGTGGTGTGCATTTCTGATTTGCAAGACTTGCAAAGTATATGCAGAAAATATACAAGTATGTCCAAGGCAATCCTGCTTGCATGTCTTAAAAATAGAATTATTTAATTAAATACATTTTCATTAACATGATACAAATAGTAGATGCACTATTTGGTTTTAGCCTGATTGAAATACAGCTTTATTACAAAATCATACAGGCAGTACAATGAAATGTTGCTAAAAATATCTGTTCCCTTGTCACTTACATATGCACTGTGTCCACTGTGTTTTCTAACACTTTCTGATAGTATGTCCGGCAAACCTTTCTGACATTGCTAGAGCAAACACAAAACAAACACAAAAACTAAAGTTAAAATAAATGAAGAAAATCTGATCAAATAATATTAGAAGCTAATTTTGTCAGTGGTAGTCTATTTGGGAAAATAAAAATGATCAAAAGCTGAATAAAGTATTGTTCTGCAAATTTCTATATTTGATCATAATTTGTGAATGAAAAATTACTGCTTTTTTCCCCCAAAAGCCCTGTTGTTATTGTTGTTGTTGTTGTTGTTGTTTTACAGCAGCCCAGGCATAGTTAGAAGTTTAAGCAAATCCTAGGGGTATAGACCAAGCCCACTATAATTTTGAGCACTTAATTCAATTCAGTTCAATTTAACGTATTTGTATAGCACTTTAACAATGGACTTTGTCAGCTTTACAGAAGTATAGAAACATAGAAAAAAATTATAAGTTTAAAGTTAAGTTACTATTTATCCCTAACATTTATCCCTAATGAGCAAGCCTGAGGCAACAATGGCAAGGAAAAACTCCCTGAGATGATATGAGGAAGAAACCTTGAGAGGAACCAGACTGACAGAACAGAATGGAACCTCATCTTCATTTGGGTGACACTGGACAATAAATAATGTAAATGTAACAGTCCTTCCTACAACAGTTTATAGTCAAGAAGAATAGTGCAATCAAGAACTTCTGAGGAACTAATGGGTCAGTGTAGTTTCTGAGTTCATTATAGACTTCCTGCTGAAAGATGATGCAATGGCAGTTCAAATATGGCATGATAGTCTCCAAGTGATTCTATCCACAGCAGTCCCCTGGGTCACAGGCTGTCCACGCAGATCTATCCCCAGCTGCAGTGAGCACCACCAACCGGTGAGACACCAACCAGGGGTTGAGCATCTGGATGGTCCAAAAACAAGAAGTGGTCACACTGGAAACTCAGAATACTGGGAACTCGGAAGTGGGACTTAAATGATACAGGTACAAATGGCACTGTGTTACATACACAACACAAACACACACATGCACTGTTACAGTTGAACCATGTCATTTTTATGATTGCACATACTTATAAATTTTGGTCATGTTTTTCCATAGGAGGCTAAAATGTCTGGGATCCCATTGAGCAACTGTTACTGGAAGTTTAAAGCAACCTGTCCACCTTGTGAAGTTTAACCTTTTCAAACCGAGGCATATTTTTGAGTCTCTTGCTTGCTTAATTTAAAATGAGTTTATCTCAGAACCTACAAGGTGTACTTGAATAATTGTGGTACCAAAAAAAGGTAACGTGTGAGATTGAATAAGTGTATGCATTATGAGGTCAGAGTAAGAGTAGATGGAACACAAGCAAAAAATCAAACAATTTTAGAGAGTATATCTCTTTGAATTCATGCAGTGGCAGCATAAAAACTCAAGAAATCTATTACATAATTTCATGCCATTAACCCTTACAAGATTAATTTATCTATTGTGTATCAGAGGAATGTTAAAGAGGAATGTTTAGGCAGACTCTCCGGTGTGCCATGTTGGCACATTTAATTAATTTATTTCATTTATTTGTATGGTGCCTTTAACAATGGACATTGTCTCAACGCAGCTTTACAGAAGTATAGAAACATAGAGACAAAATTATTTTATGTATAATTATCTATAATTATAAAGTTTAAAGCTAAGTTACTATTTTAATCCCTGTTTCTGTGTAGGTTTCTTAAGTTGTATTTGAAAAGTTCTAGTACCACAATAAAGGTAACATATGTGAGATTGCCTCACAAGTTTTAAAATATGTATATATATTACCAGGTCAGATTAAGAGAAGATGGAACACAGCAAAAAAAAAATTAAAAATAAATAAAAATTCCGCCTGATTTTCCAACTAACATTTTTTAACTCCTCATAGTAGACATAGATATATCACAAATAAACACCAGTGAACATTCTGTATGTGAGATCTGTATCTGTTAAAATCTCTGCCCATTGTTGAGCAATGTCTCTCTGTTCAGGCTGTATTTTAATATCAACATGGTTTTGGCTGGCTGTCAAATACACATTCCTTTAGTGAGAGGAAAAATTGGGTTACATATTTGTGTAGTCTAATGTAGACCATCTAAAGAGTGTCAACAACCTGTAATTTGACTGTCAGCAATCAGCATATAAACCAAACAACATGTTAACAATAGTTGCTGATGTTTCACTGATTATGTATACACACTCTATAGACTGACTAACATGCCCCCTAGTCCACTAGATGTTCAATGTAATGCTGGGGAACTAGCATGACAGCTGATCCAACAGCATGAGCCAGCTAGCAAAGCATTTACAGAATTTGGCCAACGCCCTTATCTATATCAACTTAAATTTATCTCATTTTATCCAACTGAGCAATTGAGGGTTATAGGCCTTGCTCAGGGGCCCAGCATTAGTGACAACTTGTAGGTCCTAGGATTCAAACTCACACTTTCTTCATCTGTAGAACAAAACCTAAACCACTGGGTTACCACCACAAGCACACCAGCTACTTAGGATAGACATCTAGCAACTCAGGAAACAATCAAACCAATTGATCAGGATGCCTGTTCTTTCCAGAGCCAGGGGTGGAGTGACAGTGACTTTGCTGGAGTCAGGAGCCAGAGCAGAAACATTCTTACCAGAGTTAGTAGGTGATGTAACAGGTATTTGGCACAGACCTCAAGCTGGACTGAAGAGATCTCACTGCATGTCATGTCACCATGGGCGTCAGGCTCAACACAGATGGCTGCCGCTAGTGGCTGCAGTACTTTCTCTGATTTTCCACTGTAAGCAGATATGCTGTCCTTTTTCAATACTTTATATACACTACCACTTTGTATCAAGTTTGGGATCATTTGCATATTTCAGCTTGATTTCAGCTACGGAGAGCCTTGCTCAATTGCCAATCTAGCTTGTGGGAGATGCTCCAGGAAGCATGGGGTGAAATCTTATCAGATTATATTAAAAATTGACAGCTAGAATGCCCAGGCTGTAATTGCTGCAAAAGGTGTTTTTTTATGAAGGTAAACTTTGAAGAAAACATACTGTCTAACTGTCCTGTTACTGAAACTGTTTCTAGCATGTCCTGTTCTTTTGCTATAGTTTCTATTCAGACTAATTTTCGTGTGTGTTTCCTTGGAAAACAATACAATTTTTGAGTGATCCCAAACTTTTGAGCGGTAATGTAACTACCTTTATTTTTGTTGACAGACTCAATCCTCCATGGCATAGAAGATAAGTGTTGCAAATTTCTGAAATTCCTCATTCATTTTTTCAGCTGCTCTTTGCTGGAGGTATTTTTTTGCTCATACGTTCTCTGTGAAATTCTTCACAGATTTTTCTGGATAAGTGCATTTGCCAATGTAGCTGAGGATGATAGACCTATAGGTATAGGTGTATGTAAGATTTGCTGGATTTGTTCTCTCTGGTATTCAATTTATTACATGGACAATTTTCTCTGCAGGAGAAACTTTTAATGCAATGGGAAGCTACTGTCATTTGTACTGACAGGAATACAATAGCAGTGCGATTGCAGAGACAAGATGTATGAAGCCGTGTTGGTTGTCCTTTCTTGCATTTTTTTAAAAAAAAAATATCATAACCATTCTCTTTTACCACATTGCCTCATCTGCTATTGTTTATCTCTGCATGAGAACATATGAAGTAGAATGGAATGAAACTGTTAAAAGTGTCAAATAAATTACAACTGAATAAAACATTTCTACGGGGAATCTACAGAATCAGTAAGCACTAAAACATGGGACAAAATAGGACAAAATATAGATTATGTAGAAAAATCTAACTTTTGTGACATCTGTGTCACCCTTGTTCACAAACAAAGACATGAGCCAAAGAATAAAGTCTCCAAACTAACAAACTACTGGAAGAACTCTTGATGAATTTTTGACGATGAATGCACGAAAAGAAAAAAAAAACATAATTACTAGTTACAAGGAAAGGTCAAGGTACATCAACGTTCATGTAAAAGAGATTAAGAGTAACCTTACAGCCGCTACAGCAAATAAAAGATCACAGAAGAAGATTGGGAATGGAAGATGAAAATTTAAAACGAACATTAAGGACTAATTGTGGTTGAATAAATTATGAAGAAAAACATAGCCAGAGTAAACTATTTGGACATGATCAGCTGTGGCATTGTCTTGCACTGGTTAAGGGATTATAGTTTTGGTTTGGAGCTGTTAGCAAGCATGGCTGCTTTCCAGTTTGCACTTTATTATGTGTGCTTTGTCCCCTTGAAGACTATGTGGGAGTAATGAATAGCTCACTCTTTCCCATTAAAATAATAGCCTCATCAAACACACTTATGCCAGAGCTGCCTGTTCGGTGCCAGGCCGTGGTATTCATTTCCTAACAGCCCATGGAATGCCAGTTTAGAGCTGGAATTTTAATTGCTTCATTAAAATCATCCAGTCATTGAGAGTTCGAGGGCTGCAGAAGAGGGATGGCATGGTAGCAATCATTTGGTTTGTTGATTAGGCTAAGCTGTGCTGCTTCACAAAAAAAAGGAAAAAAAAATCTGATCAGGTGGGCTGAGGGGAAGGAAAAACTTCCTCTCAGGTTCTTCATCAGGTTGCACAGAAAATTTGGATTCTTTTATTGGTATCATGAGAAATCATCTTATCAAATATTGATCTCACATAACCATACTAAGCTCTGTCATGGACCTTTTCAACCTCTAAAGAAGAAAAAGTGGAGACAGGGGAAAAATAACTAGACACATGCAATAATTCTTTCCCATGCAAGGCAGATTACAAAGGAGATTTATGGGAAATAAATGTTTTCCACCTGGAAAGTTCAGAGAACCAGGTAAGACATTGTAGAAGGTAAACTGTCCATCCTTTGGCACGTTTAAGGCTTTTAGCCGGGAGACTCTGGTAATTGCCCACTGAGTCTTGGGATTGAAAGAATAAATTCCTAGATTTTATGTCACGTTGCGAAAAGCAAAGAAAAGAAATAAATTGTAAAGTTTCAACACATGGTTTTATTCAAATAAAATGAGACATGACTTCTAAAATTGCTCACAGCGGGCCTTATTTATCAGGCTGCATACAATTTATATGTAAATAGTTTACAAGAAGAAATTTGGTATTCATGAAAATCTCTTAAGCTCAAAAGAACATTTGCATCCAAGTGTGTGTAAATTTATGAGTTAGAAGACTAACTAATGTAAAACCAAATTGATTGGCTTAGAATCATGACCAGGATCTGCATTTTTGTATACAGATTTTGTTTTCAGCTTTCAGTTGTACACAAATGAAACCCAGTCATTTCATAATAAAGGCAGATTTAATTGACCTTCAAGGAATTTTACACTATTTTTTATTGCCATAATTGTGAGTGAATCACTTTCACTTTTACATGTGAGAAAGATTTTTTCGCTTTTTACTCGTCAGCTCTGTGTGCTTTATGGTGTTCCCTTTTGCAGTGTAGTGCCGGTAAATTACAGGTGATTAGTATTCATCATTATATGCATGTGAGTAGAAAAGAAAATCAGCTTTTATGATAAATAACTTTTGTAAATCTGGTAGAAATGTTTGATTTGACATATATATATACACTATATTGCCAAAAGTATTCGCTCACCCATCCAAATAATCAGAATCAGGTGTTCCAATCACTTCCATGGCCACAGGTGTATAAAATCAAGCACCTAGGCATGCAGACTGTTTTTACAAACATTTGTGAAAGAATGGGTCGCTCTCAGGAGCTCAGTGAATTCCAGTGTGGAACTGTGATAGGATGCCACCTGTGCAACAAATCCAGTCGTGAAATTTCCTCACTCCTAAATATTCCACAGTCAACTGTCAGCTGTATTATAAGAACGTGGAAGTGTTTGGGAACGACAGCAACTCGGCCACGAAGTGGTAGGCCACGTAAACTGACGGAGCGGGGTCAGCGGATGCTGAGGCGCATAGTGCGAAGAGGTCGCCAACTTTCTGCAGAGTCAATCGCTACAGACCTCCAAACTTCATGTGGCCTTCAGATTAACTCAAGAACAGTGCGCAGAGAGCTTCATGGAATGGGTTTCCATGGCCGAGCAGCTGCATCCAAGCCATACATCACCAAGTGCAATGCAAAGCGTCGGATGCAGTGGTGTAAAGCACGCCGCCACTGGACTCTAGAGCAGTGGAGACACGTTCTCTGGAGTGACGAATCGCGCTTCTCCATCTGGCAATCTGATGATGAGTCTGGGTTTGGCGGTTGCCAGGAGAACGGTACTTGTCTGACTGCATTGTGCCAAGTGTAAAGTTTGGTGGAGGGGGGATTATGGTGTGGGGTTGTTTTTCAGGAGCTGGGCTTGGCCCCTTAGTTCCAGTGAAAGGAACTCTGAATGCTTCAGCATACCAAGACATTTTGGACAATTCCATGCTCCCAACTTTGTGGGAACAGTTTGGAGCTGGCCCCTTCCTCTTCCAACATAACTGTGCACCAGTGCACAAAGCAAGGTCCATAAAGACATGGATGACAGAGTCTGGTGTGGATGAACTTGACTGGCCTGCACAGAGTCCTGACCTCAACCCGATAGAACACCTTTGGGATGAATTAGAGCAGAGACTGAGAGCCAGGCCTTCTCGTCCAACATCAGTGTGTGACCTCACAAATGCGCTTCTGGAAGAATGGTCAAAAATTCCCATAAACACACTCCTAAACCTTGTGGACAGCCTTCCCAGAAGAGTTGAAGTTGTTATAGCTGCAAAGGATGGACCGACGTCATATTGAACCCTATGGATTAGGAATGGGATGTCACTTAAGTTCATATGCGAGTCAAGGCAGGTGAGCTATATATATATATATATATATATATATATAGATGTAAACAATATCATATTTTGAATGTCAAAACTTTTGACTTGCATGTTTTGTTCTACTGTTCCAACCGTCACCAAGGTTTAACAGAGAATCATTCATTCATTCATTCATTCATTGTCTATACCCGCTTATTCCTAGGACTCCTAGGGTCACGGGGTTCTGCTGGAGCCTATCCCAGCGCACATAGGGCGAAAGGCAGGGGTACACCCTGGACAGGTCACCAGTCCATCGCAGACAGAGAATCAGTTAATGTTAAAAATAACTTAACTGTGAATTCTACAAATTGAATGTGAATTGAGAAGTAAATGATTGTTCTTTTGGAGCATCTTTATCTATATTTTTTAAGAGACATTTATTAATATAAAAGTGAAAAATCACTTGAACATAATTATACGTGTATTCCAGTGGTGGGCCATGCATTTCACACCTAGGCCTTCACTGGCCTTCACCAAATCAATTTCTTCTCCTCTGTCAGCCATTGTGAGTTAAAATATATATATTTTATTTAGTTTGTGCGGTTCGCTGCCTCTGACTGGAAATTGCTGACGTAATTGTATGCCCCCAGTGACGCGAACTCGAAATCTGTTTGGTTAATGTAACAATTTCATTGCCACTTATTTTAAGCTAAGGGCACCTGCACTATTGATCTGAAGGCAGATTTCTTTCACCCCGGCAACACATGATGTCAGCCACTGGCTGAAATATGACTGGATAAATACTCTTACCATAAATATACACTACTGGAAGCAGCGCAACCAAGAGAAAAGCTATGAAATGTAGGGAATAGACTATTTGGAATAATTCAATACACATTCATGGTAAAATATATTAAATATATTAAAATGCAAGTCAGTGATTCAGATCACTGCTGTTTAGGCCAGCAGAGAAGGCCTTGCTGGCCCTGATGGCCCTACACCACCGGTGTATTCAGACCAGCACACCTTGACAGGTCTTTCATGAAAAACTCGAGTCCACATTTACTGCATTGAGTTTCCACCTATATGTCCAACCTTCCCCTAATTTGAAAGCAAAATATTACTTCAGAAAAAAATAAATAAATAATTTGGGTCCCTATTTTCATGATCATGGCTTAAGCTCAAAAGTAAAGCACAAGATTCTGGTTTTCTGATCTTTTTAGTATCCTCATGACTATCAGATTTTACAGTTGGCAAACAGTGCAATTGTAAAAGGGTCCTGTATTAATTGTTTTCAGGGGTGTGTGTTAAAATGAATTTTCAATCTGTACATTTAAAAAAAAAAAATAACTTGGAACAAATGAACTTTCTGTTTTCTATCACACACAGTATATAATTTGTAATGTCTAGAGCGGGGCTGTGCAATATCTAATAATTATTATAACAATATCCTTTTGTTTAAAAAAAAAAAAAAAAAGACCCCAAAGTTTACAATTGTTGGAAATCACACCCATGCTCCCATTCACATCAACGGAGCAGTTGTCGAGCGTGTACCCAGCTTTAAGTTACTCTGGGTCCTGAGGACCACATCTGGTCCTTCAACCTTTATTTTCTGAGACGACTAAAAAACGTTTATTGTGTTACCATTGAGAGCATCATCACAAACTGCATCTCAGTCTAGTATGGTAAATGCACTGCAACCGACCGAAAATCCCTTCAGCGGGTGGTGAAAACTGCCCAATGAATCACTGGTACTCAACTGCCAATCATCAACAGTATTTACAAGAAACATTGTCTGCAGAGGGAAAAAGTCATTGTCAAAGACACCTCTATCCTATTTATAATGACTACTGCAGCCCTGTACATAGATCATAATTTATTGTAAGTTTACTACTATGCACTTCTGGTTAGATGCAGAAACTGCATTTCATTGGTTTTGTACATTTGTACTTTGCAAAATGACAATAAAGTTGAATCTAATCTAATCTAATCTAACTCTGCAACCACCGGATGGTTCATGACTGCTAAAATGCACAATGCATGCTTTCATGTTACCATTGAACGGAACACAGATTATTCCTAGTTTCTGATGTTCCTGAGGTACCAAGACTGATAGCATACAGTTAACTGGACAGAGGCAAGGTGAAGGAGCTCTCAAATAATTTCTTCCAGAAGAATTATTATTGTGCTTACATTTTGCCTTCCTACATAAATAGATGTATGAACCAGATTCAGGGATCTACTGTGCATCAGAGCAGATGAATTTGATTTATTTCCTCTTAGAATCTCCTTGGTTGTTTCTCATCACTGCTCATGCTACTTGTCACAGAGGGGCTCATACTGCAGGATTCATTGCTGGATAAAACGAGCAAAGGTGAATATATTAGCACATAAGCCACTGTCCTGTCTATGGAATGGCCTAAGTCTGTTATGATAGACTGTTAGTCTATTGTTAATAGACTAACTGTCTGTTAATGTGACAGACAAGCCGGTTATTGTGAATATTATTAATAATAAATGTTTATATATTATAATAATCATTGTTATTAAAAACTGGATTTTATCATATTGGTTTTATTGCCATTAAAAGCAATAAGCCATGAAAGGGTGTGGGCTACAGTGATTTTATCGTGGATAAGAGATTTAAGATTCCTGGATTTAGGGTCATACACACATTCAAACCAGAACATTCCAAAGGCCACAACTGCTTCAATGGCCCCTTGGTCAGCTTATAAATGATCCCAAAGTAATCGCTCTTGTGGCACTTGTGTGTCTTGGATGTTACAGAAAACCCTTAAAAAATTAAAACTTGCTGTACGTCTACGGAATTACATTATTAAGTCTGGGAAATTTATCTGGTTTTGTTCTAAAGGTGAAAGAGGAAACCACAAACGGGATAAACTGCATTTGACTTGGAGGGAATCTTGTAAATATAATACCATATGTAAATTGTGTTCATCAGAAACCCTCACCAAAAGATGTAAATAATAAGAAACCTTTATTATTGCCAGACATGCAATACAGCACATAGGAATTATTTTTGGGGAGAGGAAGGAGTTTGGGGACCTTGCTCAAGGACCCAACAGAAACAGTTTGGTGGTGCTGGGGGCTGAACCCTGGCCTTCTGTCCAGCAACCCAGAGGCTTAACCACTTGGGCCACCACTGCCCCCAAATGTTTGACAAAACCTGGACAAAAAACAAGAAGTGTAAACTACAGTCTAAATGATATCTTGTCAAATTGAAACTCTTCCCTCACTGGGTGTTCTTGAGCTGATAAAATTCCCAACCTACTTACTTTAGATGTGCAAAACTGGACCAACCGTGCTTGCTGTCTCCTAATAAAAAACAGAAAAGTGAAAATCTACACCCAAAATGCAGGATAAAGTGGTGGGCTGGATGGCCAAACAGACCAGAGAAGGATTGTCATGGGTTTTGGCTCTTATGTTACAATACAAATTTGTTTTGTCTGTAGTTGTGCCTGGTTGTTTGTATGAGGTAAATGCTCCAACCCCTGAGGTTTTCAAATTCCTGAAAACCAAAAGTATGCCTACATGGTGTACCTCAAGTTGAAGTATTCCTTGACTTTATTTCTAAAGGTCACCACATTTAAAAAATCTTTCAGATCCTGTTATCATCCTGACAACAAAACATAGGGAGACCTCAAGAACTATGCTCCAATGAGTTCCATTGTTAATCTAAGTTCATTTTTGTGGCTTCTATACAGTTAATGTATAAACATTAATTTATAGGTTGTGCTGAAGCCAGAAAAAGTAAACCGCCTGTATTAAGCTCAAGTGACCTGTTTAGATTTGACCAGAAGCTGATTCCAAAAAGGTTATTATTTAGGATGGGAAATATAATAATTTCAATTTTAATGGAGGATTACCACATTCCCAAATAAATGAATAGCAGTTTGTCTGTCAGTATAGATGTCATTAGAGCGCATTAAGGGAAACCATCCATTCTTGTCAACTGTCAGAATGTATGATTAATGCTTCAACAATTTTCTCAACTTACACACTTGATCAAAATTCCTGGCACAGAAAATAGTGCAAAAGTCTGTTTACATGGCCATAATAATAGAACAGAATGGGTATATTATATCTCATGCATAATATGTGTGGTAGTGTCTTGGATTGGTTTTATTGGACCGATGTCAGCTGGTCTGTTTTTCTATCCAGACAATGCACCACCAAAATGCTGAGGACCTACAGTTACTTAACTGTGTTCTGGGAATATAAAGTATTGCCTTAAACATTTGTTCTAAGGTTTATGGGAACCTCTAACAAAAAACAAGCAAGAAGGCATGGTAGTGTAGTGGCTAACATTTCTGTTTACTTGCTCAGGTTACTGTCTGTATAAAGTTTCACATTTTCACCTAGTGTTTGCTTGGATTTCCTCCAGGGTCTCCAGTTTCTATGCATAAAGGTGGAAAGGTTATCCTGAATTGCCCCTAGGTCCTAGTGTGTGAGTGTGTGCATAGAGCCTTGCGGTGGACTGGGGTTCCTGGGATTGGCTTTACACCCGATGTAACCCTGACCATAAAAAAGTATTTACCGAAGATGAATTAATGAAGGAATGAAACAAAAAAACTGCCAGATTGACACACTATCACAAACAGTAACAGACTGTGTAAGCAGCTAGAACTAAAATGTCGTGTCAGTAAAGTCCACCAATTACAGCTTATTTTTAAAGCTCAGGTTTTTCAGGTAGGGGAAAACAAACAAAACAAATACAGATGTAATACCATCAGTGGCGTTTCTGTCAAACGGGAGATAACATCTGTTTTCTTTGCGTGAAAGGTATGCCACTGTCAAGCTGAACACTTCCACCACTAAATGGATTACAAAAAAGTGCATTATGCCCTCACATATGTGGGTACCTTGGCACTGCTGAAACACTGTCTAGGTGGAACAAGTATCTAGATAAGGTTTGTTTCTCTATCTGAGAGCTTTCTGTAAGTTTTTCTAATGATGAATGGTCTGTTATAAGGCTGAACAAGTGCAGACAGAATATTTTAGTTCTGTCCTTCTGATTTAGTTATATGATCTTTTTTCAGCTATTTATGTACAAAATAGCTGTCAGAATTTTTGAAGTGATGAAATAACACAGCGATTTAGGGCAGACAGAGAGAGCTGTGGGATGCTAAAGCTGAGAATTCCAGATACTGTATCTTGCTCAAGACCTCTGACCAGAAAGACTGCTTATGTGGATACATAAAAAAGATTCAGTGGTTCAGTAAATATGACAAGTTTGTGTCTGTTAGTTTTTTGTTTTACACAAACAACTAATAAAAATGACAAGAATGCATTGGGTTTTGTACAAAAATAATTGATGTAGCATCAATGGTGCAGCTAAAGGGGTGATGCTTTTAACTCTATTTGCAGAGGCATTTGTGAAACTACAAACTGAATTAATTTTAACATTATGGAGGCGTTGTTTTCAATATTTCTTGTTTGGTGTTAGCTATTAGGCCTACAGCTTTATAAAGCATTATGAAATGTTTTGAAAGATCAAATGTTTTGACAGTTTTCTGGCTTTACCCTCTGTGTGTTTTATCAGTTAGGTATACGGTTTGCATGAATGCAGACAAGTTAGAGAAGTAGCCATGTTGCCAGCTCAGTGTTTATGAAAGCTGTAAATCTTTATACACAATTGAGTTTTAATTCTGGTTGGAACTATTAAGTGTTTAAATTGTAATGATAAATTGATGTGCAAAATTAACTCAAGCTTGAGTAAAATTTTAAAAAAAAATGTTAGTTAGATTTGCAAATAAATGTTAAATAATAATAATAATAATAATAATAATAATAATAATAATAATAATAATAATAATCTTTGGGTCAATGTAAACCTTACTTAAAATATGCTTAGTTACATTTATTAAGAATATTTTGTATGGAAATTATGATCTATGGAATATTAATGGTGTTTACATTTTAGATATGTATCTAAATGTATATATAATGTATGTAAACTATGCAGTTTATATGTGGCGTCTTATATTGTATATGACACTTTTAGATTTAGATGTGCATATCCCTGCCTGTAAATTACATTCAATTAAACCACACTCAGACACTAATGTTTCTGCACAGATCTCAGTATGTCTGCTGGACATCTTGCCATGGATAGCAGCTCATCACCTGAAACTGAATCCTGGCAGCTGCTGTTGGGTGGCCTGTAGTTTATCCCTTGTGATGCATCCACATCTCAAGATTATGTGGTCTGCCTGGAGAACCCAGGAAGATCTCACAGATTACAGACCTCTCAGATCACATTGCACTCACACTGAACTCACACATATGACATTGCACACAACTCTAGGGTAGTCCTGAAAAGATCTGAACACTGTACGCTACAGAAAATGTTACTTGAGATGTTTTATTACAATTGTTGGATATTTCTGTTTTTTCTTTCAAGAAAAAGATATGTTACTAGATAGTTTGACGAATTAGTCCCAGAATGTTACTGACTGGCAATGACTAGCCCAGCATCTAATACATTTTTATGTTGTTAATTTTCATACATTATTCACCAGTCTTTAAAATTAAGTGAAAGGAATGGAAAGGTCCATCTACAGTGCTCAGCGTAATTGAGTACACCCCCTTTGAAAAGTAACATTTTAAACAATATCTCAATGAACACAAAAAAAAATTCCCAAAATGTTGACAAGATTAAGTTTAATATAACATCTGTTTAACTTATAACATGAAAGTAAGGTTAATAAAATAACTTAGATTCAGTTTTACTCAGATTAGGCTGATGCAAAAACGAGTACACCCCACAACAAAAACTACTACATCTAGTACTTTGTATGGCCTCCATGATTTTTAATGACAGTACCAAGTCTTCTAGGCATGGAATGAACAAGTTGGCGACATTTTGCAGCATCTATCTTTTTCCATTCTTCAATAATGACCTCTTTTAGAGACTGGATACTGGATGGAGAATGATGCTCAACTTGTCTCTTCAGAATTCCCCATAGGTGTTCGAGTGGGTTCAGATCAGGAGACATACTTGGCCACTGAATCACTTTTACCCTGTTCTTCTTCAGAAAAACAACAGCGGCCTTAGATGTGTGTTTAGGATCATTGTCATGTTGGAAAAGTGCACGACGACCAAGGGCATGGAGTGATGGTAGCATCTTCTCTTTCAGTGTAGATCAGTACATCTGTGAATTCATGATGCCATCAAAGAAATGCAGCTCCCTGACACCAGCAGCACTCATGCAGCACCACATAAGGACACTGCCACCACTATGTTTCACTGTAGGCACCATGCATTTTTCTTTGTATTCCTCACCTTTGCAACACCATACAGTTTTGAACCCATCAGTTCCAAAAAATTATCTTGGTCTCATCACTCCAGAGTATAGAGTCCCAGTAGTCTTCATTTTTGTCAGCATGGGCCCTGGCAAACTCTAGGTGGGCTTTTTTGTGCCTGGACTTTAGGAGCGGCTTCTTTCTTGGACAGCACCCATGCATGCCATTCCTCTGCCATGGTGTACACCATATTGTGTCACGGGAAACAGTCACCCCAGTTTGGTTTTCTACTTCTTTAGATAACTGCAGTGAACTTGCATGCCGATTTTCTTCAACCCTTCTCATCAGAAGACGCTCCTGTCGAGGTGTTAACGTCCGTGGACGACCTGGACGTCTCTGTGAGATGGTTGCAGTTCCAGCTTTTTTACATTTTTGTACCACTTCTGCTACAGTATTCTGACTGATAAGTAAAGCTTTGCTGATCTTCTTGTAGCCCTCACCTTTCTGGTGTAAAGAAATTATTTTCTTTCTCAGGTCTTGTAACATTTCTATTCCATGTGGTGACATTGCTGACAGCATGAAATGGGAAGGGGTTTTCTTTAAGTAACACCCTTTTATAGTCAACTGTCTGATGGACACCTGTGTAATGAATAATAAGACTCACCTGTGGTTGAATTCTTGTTAATTTAGACATTTGTAGTCTTAAATTTAGCTTTACTCCAGAGATTTTCAGTGGGGTGTACTCATTTTTGCATCACCCTAATTTGAGTAAAGCTGAAAATTTTGTTCTCAAAGTTATATTATTAACCTTACTTTCATGTTCTAAGTTAAACAGATGTTATATAAAACTTAGTCTTGTCAACATTTGTTTTTGTGTTCATTGAGATACTGCTTAAAATGTCAAAGGGGGTGTACTCATTTACGCTGAGCACTGTACTTGTTTTGTTATATTCACAGTGATGACATATAAGGACTCAGTTTCACTCAGCTCACTGCGAAATAAACTTTCAGTTGAGTTTTGTTCTTGACATTGAAAAGCCTTTGTATTGTGTACCTGGAATTCTGACATTGCCTTGTCCTTTAATCTTCATATTTTGTCTATCCCATGCCGATCACCTTACCTTAGCCTATTTTTTTTTTCTCGGCCATTGCCTGATGTCTTTAAACTCTTTTTTAATTTTAAACTGTTTCACATGCATTTGCATCCTTTTCTTATGTGACAGAGAGTTTTCTGAGCTGATGTAGCTGATAGGGTCAGAAAGTTAATCAAACATGATTTAGTAAATAAACTGAAATTAAATTAATAATTGGTAAAAAGAAAATTGTATTTAAAATAATCTTTGAACTCTAAACTGTATGTCATTTTTTTTTTTTTTACTCATTATTGTTCTCATTTCCTCTAACATTTCCAGTAGTTCATAGGACTTTATAATTTGGCCATGTTTGAAACAAAAGCAAAATTATGGGTCTGGTTTGGCCTGGTGTGAGAGGAGTGACCCTGGCATGTGGTTGCTTGAGCCAGACCAGGGAGAGGTGAGGTGGAGAATGGAATTTGTATCTACTAAGTATTTGAAGAAAGCCCAACCACAGCAAAATTGAATGTGTCATTAACAGAAGGCTGATCTAATCTAGTTTAGGCAGAGACGTGGAAAGAATTGTATCCTCTCAAAACCAAAAGAAAAGGTGTTAAGAAAACCAACAGTCTTACAGGGCAAAATTAATATTTGCATCCTCTACACTGGAACAGTAATAAAATAATGTCCTAAAGCTATATTGTAACACTTACCAGAGGCAAAAAATGAAATTTCCAGGTTAGGTCTCCATGTTTAGCATGTCACAGTCATGTCATGTCACACTCCACAGTGGATCACATGAAAGTAGACACTCACAACTTAAAGTATTTCTAGTTCTTTTTACTAGTATTTATGTTTTTACCTAGCCTACTATGGGCAATATAAAAAAAAAGTTCCAAAAACAGAAAAACAAATTTTCACACAATATTTTTTTCACAAAATTTCACACAAATATTTATATCTTTAAAATAAGTGGTGATCAAATCTGTTCCTCCTCTGCTTGTTCATAAGCCTCTAAAATTTGAAGGTGTTATCTTTAGCCACTAAAATTGTGTGTAGGTTATCCAACAGAGGGAAAAACATGTTACACTGTAAGACTTATGGCCATAAACATCAGACTTAAAATAATTCATTTGTTTATACGGACTGAAAATGTCATATATGTCAATTTCCATTCTGCCGACAGTATAATGGTAAGCAGGATTAATAACCCAGCAACTATGCAATAGAAAACCAAAAATTGTATTAGCTGCTTATTAATACTACTCAGAATGTGTGCTTTATTCCTGAAGAATGAGCTTTAAAAAAATGTTTGTTTCCTCCATAGTTTAAGAAAATATTTATGAATCATATATTAACAACTATTAAAGTTGAGTTACAGAGTTAGATTGTTCAGTTATTGAGTCAATACCAAAATCACACACCAGTATTCAGATATTTGCACGGCAAATGCACAAAGCATGTCTTAGTTCAACGTAATTCTGACTTTCAACTTAAAGTTATTTTTCTTAAGACAAGATCAGTTTGAGTGAGGGAGCAATGACCGAGTGAGAGTCCAGGGTAATTATAAATGGGGAGTGCAGGGGTGTGCTTCTCTTTGGTCTAAGGTCAACGGATGCATTGGGGTGGACAGTTTCATGTTTATATATATAAAAAAAAAGGATGTCAAACTATAATAATCCAGGCCTGTGTTTGTGTCTTGATCCACCCTATCCAGACCTCATCTGACATTATGTCTTAAATATTACTGCGTGTTGGACCTGACAAAAGACCTAAATGTCTGGCACAAAGAATTTAAATGTTGTTTTCATAGGCTGTAGATCATAGGACTTTCATCAGATACAGAAGAATATTGTTGAAAAGGCTTAATAACTAAACTGCATCCATCTTGGTTTATCTAAGTTGATGGTTAGTACTTACATAATCACTTAACCATGCTATGAGACATCCCTTGGGATGTCATCAACTTGTGCAGTCTGTGAGACAAAATCTGCCTACACTCAGTTGTGGTGGAGCTGGTCTGAGTCTCTTTCTACTGAAACAAAAAGAGACTAGAGACATTCAGGCATACATGATTTTCCAGCCACAGAACAAACGGCTGGATACCAAAAAAGAAAAAAAAAGAAACTGTCCTGGAATTTGAGAAATACCAAAAACTCTTGCATAGATAAAGTGGATATAATGACTGAAAAATAGATATTGTGATTAACTGAAATTTCCAGTAGACCTAAGGCTTTCGGGTAAACATGAATTAAGGATGGTTAAAAAAAAAGTCATGACGGCTGGAGACAAAATCAATATTCACATGTAAAAGGTTCCTTATTGTGAAATAGAGGGTTGACATCAGAACCCATATATAGCAACGAAAAGAAATAACAATACTGCTATTAGTTCCCATGTCTAGCCAATAGTTTACCAATAGCCAACAGCCACACCAGAACATCTGTGTGCTTCTTTCCATGACGTAGTTCATTAAAAAGACTTAGCACATCATTCAAAAACAATAGCCTTTATTTGTCACATATACCATACAGCACAGCTTTTTTTTTTCTTTCTTTTTTTTTTTGCATATCTCAGCTAATTAGGAAGTTGCAGTCAGAATGCAAGGACAGTCATGATACAGGAGAGTACAGTGATAAGCCCTTGTTTATGGGCCTAACAGCACAGCTTGGCAGTGCCAGGGCTTAAACCCTTGGCCCTATATCAGTAACCAAGAGCCTTAACTGCTTATTCACAACTAATAATAGTATAATATAATATAATAGTATAATAATAATAATAATAATAATAATAATAATAATAATAATAATATAATAGTATAATTCCCACAAGGTACCTGTTAATGAAGCAAAACATCCTCTTCATGCAGTGTTTCCACTGGTGAAAGAACCAATGACCATCATTTAGATGGTGTCATCATGTAGACCAGCTTCATATGCCACAGAAAAAGAAACAAAAATAAAATAAAATCGAGAGTGAGTTATTTTGCCTGCAATCATGTAAGCTCAGTTTCAGACCTTCCGAACAGGGCATTAATAGGATGTGGTCTTACCACTCTTCTTTGAATACTATAGTACTGTGATATTTTAGGAGTATAACTACAATAGACTCTTTACTCCTATAATAAGCTGCAACAACTGTGGAAATATTATAATTTCCATTACTACTGCAAGGCTGATAGACCACTGTAAAATTACATCGGCTAAAGCTCTGAAGTGGTTTTACAAAATCTGGACGCATAGCTTAATCCAAATAGTATGCAATTTAACTGAAAAACTCCAAAAAGCAGGCTGAAAGTAATCTTTTGGGGAAAGGCAGTTCATGGGAATCTGAATCTGATGATAGCCAGTTGCTAAAGTACATAGAATATGTTTGAGCCCTAGTTTTATTGTTTGATTGCTTTATTTTAGTGTTTGAAACTAGTTGTTTACATAGTGAAGTCTATAAACTATTTCAGCCATAATTAACCTATTTTATAGTGGAATTCTGTAACTGTAAATTCTGATCTTCAAGTAAAAGAGCACAGCAAACTGCATTTTTGTAAGCACAGGATATGATATATGGTTGTAAAATATGTGTAACGTGCTGCTCATGAATACAACGCTCAAGTGCATAAGCTCAGTGTCTGGTTCATTTTGGGCAAGCCGAAAACTGTTGTCTTATTCTATAGCATAGTTCAATACACAAGCAAGGATAATCCATAATCAGAAACCAAAGAAACGTGAGATTTGACACCAGGAAACAGAGAAACACAGAAACAAGGCTTGGACTTAAAACAAGAAGTGCATGTTAAGAACTGGCAAGTTTTCACATACAAAACAGAAAATAATTGGGCTAACTAATCAAGAACAGGTAAAAAACTAATGCAGAACAGGTGCAAACTATCAAATATGACAAGAAAATGACTAAATTGGGGATTGTGGGGGGTCAGAGGACCAAAACAGAACCAAACACAAGCATAACACATGACACTTGTCACTATGGGAACCAGGGCAGGAGATGGAATCAATGACAGAACCACCCCTCCTTAGGGCACAGCTCTTGGATTGGCACAACTAGAAGCAGCAGGAGGCCCTGGACCACTTAATGGAATGTCTAAGGGTAGTTTGAAAATTTTCTTGTACTATATTACCTCCAAAAGAGAGTTTTTTAGACTGATAGTATCAGAATGAATATACATGAATATATTGATTTTGTAGCATTTCTGTTAGTTGCTTTGGATATGGGCTCCTACCAAATGCCATCAATGTAAATGTAAAATCCTTGTATGAGGAGCAGCTAAGTCCACTGTAAATGTGGAAAGGTGATATATAACATAAACCCAACCCTCTTTCTCATATCAGACAAATATAAAATCTAAATGCAAATATAACTGGCAACTGACAAATAAACCCTTCTTCAGATAACTCTAGGCCATTTTATGATGCTGGAATATCCAGGGGGTTGGAAATCCATGTCAATTGAAAGTCCATAGAGCCATGCAGCGGCATTGCAAGAGAGAGAATGGGGCATGGCTTGCTGGCCTTTAAATATGGAGTGGAAGATCTTGTCATGGGGCTTGTGGTTGGTGAAGTGGCCTTCAGCTTCAAAGTTTGTTTATGCTGCACTGTTTTGTAAGACACAAATACATCAATCACTTCAAAAACAAGGAGTCAACAAGTTGAAAATTAAAATGTAGATCAAGCAGAACTTTTTGTCTTTGCTGTCAACTGTAATATGACGCGAAACAACAGAAAACAACTGTAAGAACTGACTAATAGAATTTCAGATTGGCAGAGTAACAGTAACTTTGATGGTCAATAGCTGTTAAACAGATTCATATGGCGCTCCATACTGTGGAGTGCCACTTAGACTTTGTTTGATTTTGTCTGTGTGAAGGTATCCATGTGATAGTAGTAATAAAAGAGAACTAATTTTGGCAATCCTTAAAAACGTTACCAAAGTTAATATTGCATAATTTTTTTGGTTGCTATTGATAATTGGCTTGAAAATATCTGATCCTGAGTATATTAAGGATATAAAAAAGATGTATGGTATAAGTAGAAGGATGCTGCCATTCCCACAGGAAGCAAAAGAATCCTACTGCAGTGTTCACGCTACTTCTCAGGCCAAGAGCAAGTTCCCAAAATCACCCAGTTTGTCAACTTACTGACTAATAAAGTGTTCACATGGCCAACAGCTTTATGGTCCCAAGGAGGAGCACATGGCTTTAAATGAGGGCTTCCTTCAGCTCTTCCAGATGGTATTTGATCACTCTCCTGAGGGAATAAAGATTGGTGAGAGACTCCTTAGCCTGAAGCTAATGGAGCCTAAGCACTGCTTTATTTGCCTTAAACGCATACCTTAGCCACTGGAAGTGGCTGGAATTAACCAGCTCTCAAAGCTTAATGCTAATATCCCCATTGCCTTCCAGGATGATCAAGCCAGCTTCAATTCCCTTATTAGCTTGTATATTAATCTTTATGTCATGATTTGGAACCAAGAAGAATCAAAGTCAAATACCATTATTGGTGGCAACCCGCAGCATCAACTAACACACTGCTCCTCTATGCTGTCGACTGAAGCACTACAGCCAACTCATCGAACGATCAACCTCCACTTTTTGCTCCCAAATTCTACTCTTACCAGAATTTTGTACTCTGAATTCACTCCTCATCACAGTAACTGTGATGCTTGGGTTCCCATGAATACCGACTCATTACCCACAATTTTCCCAAATTTGAATCTGAGGAGCACGTACAATCTGTTGTGGATCTGGAAGGAGACTAATGGAGCATTTTACACCACCTATGGCCACTTTTAATAATGCATCATGCCATGAGGGCTGTCTTCAGCACCCGCAGTATTATAGTGTCTGATCAACAAGATCCTATCAGATATGCCATATTATCTACTATCCAGACAAAGAGACATATGTTGCTAATGTCAAACAGGTGCTAACCAAACTTCTCACCAACCAGCTATACGTCAGAGGAGAAAAATGCTTCCATGTGGCAAGAGTTGCTTTCCCATGCTAGATCACTGGACCAAGGAGGGTGCTCATGGATCACCACATTTCATTGTTCTGTGCCACTGTGTATGTACAATGACAAAAACCAAGAAGTTCATTAAATCAAGACAAGGTCTTGGCTTGAAGAATGGATCCAAAAAACTGCAGTCTGGCTCTGCTGTAGTCCAAGTCTCCAAAAACCTCAAGGCAGCCTTTTGCTTTGACCCTCATCCTTTCATAGTAGAGGTAGATGCCTTTGAGAAAGGGGTGGAGGCTGTTATCTCACAGCAGTTTGGGGAAAAGTCCAAGCTCCATTCAGTGGTTTTCTTCCACTGGAAGCTGTCCCCATCAGAATGCAGTTACAACATCGGCCACTGGGAGCTTCTCACAGTCAAGCACTGGTTAGATGGAGCAATTCACACATTCACCATCTTCTCAGCCAAAAAGCTTGAGTAAATCAAGACAGAAGATCATGCCAAAACTCACACCAAGCATGAACTCTTACTTAAAGTTTTTCTTAGAGTTTACTCTCTCATATCAGCTTGAATCAAAGAACAATATACTATACATGACTATACCCAGCTCCTCCCAAGGATACCTCTGATGAGTGCATTTTACACTTTGTAGGGGCCATGACCTAGGACATTGACAGAGAATTTAAAAACACCCCAGAAGTGAGAACTCCCATGAAAAAATAATGTGCCTGTACACTTTCATAACAAACTCATCACTAAGGCTAATATGTCCTCAGCCAGCAGACACTGGGGTACTCACCAGAGCCACAACCTTACAGGGCAAGCAGAGATGCCCTAAAAGCTCCAAAATAATAACAGAATAATCTCTCCTTGCTCCACTTGTGTGCAAGCCAAAGTACCTTGTATCAAACCTCATGGAGAGGTTCATGGAGAAACCTGCTATCACAGTGAGCCTGGAGTCAGGTTTTTATCCCAAACCTGGCCAAGTAGAAAGAGCAAACTAAGAAATGGGGCAATTCCCATAAACATTCTGCAATAACAGGAGTACTGGGCACATATCCTTCCATGGTATGCACAGAACTCCCTTCAGCACTAACCCCTACCAAATCGCCAAGTAAACCTCCTTCTGTCACGTCAACACTGGAAACAGCATACAACTACAATACCCACAATGAGACCTACATAGATGGCCGACACGGATTACAACAAGAATCAACCACAAAGACATTCACATTCACCAGATTACTAATCACTCACACACACACCTGATCTCAGTGTCTTTGTATAGTCTAGTTGCCCTTGTCTAGTCCTTGTCTAGTCTAGTCTAGTTCCTGTTGTTTGTTTACTGCCTGACCATTGCCTGTTTTTGACCACAATCCTGTCTCAAATTAGTGCTGGTGCATCAGTACAGTACACCGAAAGCTCAGAAAAATTCCATACCCTTGAGTAAGGTACCTCCAGCATCGTTTCTTTAGATATCTGTGAAGATAGCTTGCATTTTAGCCTTCTTAGTGCAGTCTAGTAGCATGCCTTTCTTAATGTTCTGGTGGTGAGTGGAATAGCAAAAAGCAACCAATAGTCTTTCACACATAGTAGCAGAAGGCATATTTTCATAGTGCTCCCCTCACAAGGAGCTACAGTGGAACCTCAGCATACAAATTTAATTCGTTCTGGAGGCGAGTTCTTAAGGTGGAAATTTGTATTGCAAAATGAATTTTCCCATAAGAAATAATATAAATGCAGATAATCTGTAACAGCCACCCAAAAATATTACCAATATAACCAGTACGAAGCATATGTAAGCTGTATGACTGCTTACAAAGAACTGACCCGAGCCAAGCAATCCATGTCAAAGCTCCACAAAGGAAGTCATGCCACCAAGCTTGGGCTATAAATAGAACAGTCCATCCACTCCACCAATCTGTAAACAAAAAAATGCATGAAAAATCACGTAGCTTTTGAATGCATGCCGAAGGCAATGCTGGTATCGTGGGTTGACTCTTTCGAAACAGCTTTTTCTGACTGAAAAAAAAAATCGTAAAATTCAACGTACACGCAACTTAGTTCAGTTCACTCGTATGCCGAAAATGCTTCATATGCCGATGCAAAATTCTTGCAAAATTTCGAAAATTCGTAAGGGAGGGCATTCGTATGCCAAGGTTCCACTGTATAGTTATAGTATAGAAATAGCAGGCAAATCTACCTAGACTAATTCCATTCACAGACCAAAATTTACAAACTAGAGGGTGAAATATAAAACCGTAAACTAAGATTATGTATAATGAGTTG
Source organism: Hemibagrus wyckioides (assembly GCF_019097595.1). NCBI lineage: Eukaryota > Metazoa > Chordata > Actinopteri > Siluriformes > Bagridae > Hemibagrus > Hemibagrus wyckioides. Next base: position 6,326,026 of record NC_080723.1, on the reverse strand, counting down.
TCCATCTTCAATGAATGATTAAGTCGAATATGCTAAACTATAAAAGTTATTTGCTCAAACACTTTCAAATATTTGCAAGTCAAAAACAGCTCACAAATGGTCAAATGTAAAGACACACTATAATGTATAAATGTTCACAAAAAGTAAGAATTTAAAAATGCACATGCTAAATAGTTTTACTGTTTGTCATTATGTCTAGACCCCTGATTTCTTAATAACCAGAGAATAGAAGTCCATTACTTTGAGACTTATGACACACCACTCATGGGAAAATGACTGGGTGTGTATTTACCACCTCAGACAAAACAACACTATGACATGGCTGAGTATTCTTTTCCGACAAGGAAAATTAAAACTGTAGGGTCAAAAGGTTTGGTTATGTCAGTATAGCAGAGAGGGATCATGACAAATGGGTGGATCGCCATCTCACTGCTGAAATCCTTAGAGTTTTCTCATTTTTCACCATGTACAGTCATACTATCACTACAATATACTGATGATACTGTCTCCTTAAACAAACACCTGTTTACTTTGTCTTTTTCTGTTATTTTCATTTTGCATTTCAAAACCCCCTTTTTTTTTACCATTGTTCTATTCTTGCTTATCATATCAACTGCTCAAATAAAAAAAAGAAACTGGCACCATCTTGTCAACATCTTGTCAAACTCAATTCATATACAGTTACAGCTGTGTAAGGACCTTCTGATGGCATCAAAATCCTGTGAAATTATGGGGTACTGTTCTAACTTTTCCAATTCACCAGCTGCAAGAACACCAAAAAAAAAAGCCACTTGCTTAAATTATGAATTTTCATGAGTGTGGGCTATATCCCTGTAAACCATGCCACCCTTTTTGATGGATCTACTGTGTACTCTGGCATGAGTTTCTGACAAAAAATGGCTATAACTGGGTTGAGGTTGGTTAGAATTGGAGCTGTAAGTTATGTAACCTCACGAGTGCATTGCTTTTGGGTTAAGGTAGAACCATGGGTTAATATCCTCACTTTCAATCCTAGAAACTTCTGTGAATCTCACAGATCACATAATTGGGAGTGTGTGTGATGTGATAAGTGATGCCAAAGGGAGACCTAGCGTTGTGTGTGTCTGCCACCTGTTGGACTACTACATAATTAGCACTCATCCAAACATTTTACAAATTTTGAGATTGTGTGTATGTAAAAATACACTCAGATGTCTGATAAGAAATGATTCTACGGTTGTCATTTTAAATAAAAGCAAAGGGACGTTTTGGCATGAATCAAAAAGGAGGAAGCATTGCTGTCTATTTAAGATCAGCATCATACTTTCTGACTGGAGTCTGTGCATGCCATTTTAATGACAAATTTTATCAATATTGATGGGCTGTTGTCTAAGGTTTCAGGCATGGACTATATAATTTACTTTAGCATAGAACCTTGGCAGAGAACAGGGAAATAAATCTGACATTGTGAACTTGAGGATTATAAACAGATGAAGATTAGAAAATGTAAGAAATGTTGATCAAATTAGTGCACAGTCCCTAGCTCAAGACAGGCTAGTCAAAGAAGAAATTTTTGTGGAACAAGATAATAGATGCTCAGTCCAGTGGATTTATCCTTCTGCAGTAATAATAATAATAATAATAATAATAATAATAATAATAATAAAAAGAACTGGTTCAATTAGTATCTGCCGCAAACCCTATCCCTCATCTTCCTCATACATTTGTATAAATATGAATGCAAATTGCTTCTAAACTAAAATACAATGCATAAAACAAAAAAGGTGCAATTTAATAAAGTGTTCTAATGCTTAAAGGATGTGACTAAATGTTTGGGGGGAAAAATCAGCAGGCGCAACAGGGCTGCATGTTTCTGAAGCATTCTCTTCAAAGTAGCATTTTTGTGTTTAACATAATGAGAAACAATGGTTAGAAAACCAGAGGAGAAATACCCTCACATTTTTATTAAAAGAACTCACTTATATCTTAAAACATGTGTTGCGGTGGAGGACAGGGGTTCTGGCCAGGAAAAAAGCACAGGGTAAGGACTGTGTGTGTGTGTGTGTGCCTGCACAGTGCATATGTGTGCACATTTTGTGCGTGTGTGTGTGTGTGTGTGTGGTATATGTGTGTGTGACTAGGATGACCCTATATAGTCTGCTTGCCCAGAACTGGGCCTTCTCCCAATCAACCCTGGAAACACTGGACTTGACTCCCCCTCATCCCTCTTTCCCTCTCTCTCTCTTTTCACTCTCCTCTCCATCTTTCTTTTTTCACCACTCTCCACAGCCAAAAAAACCCTCTTTCCTCCTGTGCTCTGACCACTACTCAAACACACACATATACGCCTACATACGCATGCCCAGACCACCACCAGGCCACAACACACACACACACACACACACTGTGCCAACAGGTTTGCTGTCCTACAATAATTCACTGACAATTTGATTGCGTGTGTGCCAGCTACCGGCTACTCTACACAGCAAAATGAAGGGAAATTTGTCTCTGCACTACTCTACACATGCTCTCTTTACTCCTTGTGGGGTGGGTGGATTCTCTTTCTGATGGCTGAGGTCATTCAAATTTTTTGGTTCAATGTCCTGACACGTCTTACAATTAAAAACCGAGGCATTTAGATAGATTTGGATGACGAGATACCGTAGAAGCTACTTGTATTTAGTCAAAGCTACCAACTTTTTATATATATATTTGTTTGTCCCTCCCCCCCTTACATTTGTAACATTAAGTTAAACCATATGCAAAAATGTATTCTCATTTGGCAGCCAAAGTTTAAGAGAAAACTACATTCTGGAATGCTTACTCTCTGAGGATGAGTAAAGCCTGCAGTATGAGCTATGTCAAGGACATTATGCTTCTTCGTTGAAGTGCTGGTCAGCAATGTTTTTGTCATAACCACAGTGATGATTAACCAGCCATGGTTCAGACTAGTCCTTCCATCTGCTCAAATGAGCTAGAGCTGCTTGCCTCATGTCCCCTGACATTGAGAAAAGACAGTCTCGGTTCAGTGGCCCCCGCTGGCAGGGATGTGGTCACACATAAGCTTTCTGAGCCGTCTGTACTATATGCATTTTCCAGTGGAGAATTGAACTTCATAATATGAGTTTGCATAGCATATCATGATTGCAGTCAGTTTGTGAACAACAGGATTGTGGAACTTGCGGACATTTTTGGCATTTATACATGTCTTAAATTGACCAATGAGAAAAAACAGAGGCCTTTTATTTGTGCAGGCAACCAAGCCAAGTTACATGGAAAGTTTGATTTAGTAATGATTTGAAACAACCCAACTAAATTATGGTCAAATTGTAAGCCTGTGTAATAATTGAATTACTCATTTTTACCAGAAAGACTAATAGTATGTGGACACTTTTGGGGTTTGAGTATGCTTTAGAATACTAAGCTTAGGCATATTTTAGGAAAACAAATTGAAATAACATTTGTGTTAGTGACACATTCACATTAATGAGATGGATAGCTGTATACAAAAGTGTACAATTAGTGAATGAGCAGTCAGTTATTTATAATAACTGGTAATAATATTCTGGGTCCACCTGCCTCAAAAACAGCTTACAACTCCCAGTGTATAAGTCAAATCAGATGCAGAAAAAAACATGAATGCCTTATGATTTCATGATGGTTATTATTGGTTATTATTGTTGTTGATGTTGTTGTTGTTGTTATAGTAGGGTGACAGTTCAATCCTGAGCTCTGGTTACTATCTGTGTGAAGTTTCACAACGTCTCCTCTTGTCCGAGCACATAACCCTCTGGTTTCTCTGGCAAGAAGGTGAATTGGCTATGTTAAATTGCCCCTCAGTGTGAATGAGTTTGTGAATATTTGTGGCTTGCAGTGGACTGGTGTGCCATTCATTGTTCTTGTACTCAGTGTTCCTGGTCTACCTTGACCCTGACAATGATAAAAGTGTTTGCCGAAAAGAAATGAATGATTGAGTGAAAAAAAATTCAACATAATGTGAAACGTAAAAAAGATAATAAAATAGCAACAGAACAAACTCTTTATTTATGTAAAAATAAGTGGTTGAGCATTTGCAGACTGAGTAAGACTAATTTATACAAATCTGTGACAAAAGACTCATTTACAGATTATGAATAATGAGACAATCAACAAATTCTCAACAGTCAGGAGTTAATGGTTGTTAATGTTTAGTAGATAATCTTTTAACACTTCACATTCAATATTTTGCTTACATTTTATCTAGATTATCCAATATATTGTTGATGTTTAGATCACTTATTGATCTCATCTCAAACTCATCTCAGATCCTTACACAATTTTAGATCCAGTCCCTGTGAACTCCTGTTGATACTCTTTATGACTGTTGCAATATAGAAATGTTACGCAGCTTCATGACAGTTTACAGATAGTCTTAACTTGATTATCAAAATAAAGGTTTACTTATTTTTCATTATACTCTGTGTTATCTTGTGGCATGCAAGCATTTTAGAGTGCATAGTTAAGGCTCAAAAACAGACATCTAAATGATAGCTAGGTGTGGTCTATTTAAAACCAGAATTCAGAGACATAGATGTGAACGTTGATGATGTTCCGATGAGAGATGACTCCATTCGTGACGTAATTCATGGCTAGCTTCAGAACTGTGCTCAAAGGGCCAACCAGGGGCTTCACCTGTCTGACAACACCTGAGAAGAACAAAGTAAGGTCAAACCAAAAGAAAGATACAAGCAGCTCTTTTGCAAATGAGCATTACTGGTGATGTTAGTGATATAATGTGAGAGTTTTCTTTTTATTTGATTATCATTTATGACTGTAGAGTATTATTTGATATTATAATATTAATGAATTTAAAAATATTATTTCATGTTATGTTACATAATGCATGTGTCTGTTAAGTATATAGTTACTGAATAATAATAATAATAATAATAATAATACAAATATTCTACAAATACTACTACTAATAATAATTCAATAAATGAACGAATTAAACATAGTTTCCAAGGCTTATTTAAATAGATGTCAACTGTAACAAAATGCTCTGTCAATTTTGCTGTCAGATTAATATAATACCTGATACAAGTGACAGAGATATTTGTTTAAATGTTTATGATATTTCTGTACTGATGCACAAAATCAAGATAACTGATTTTGTAGCTCTCTGTTGCTGTCAGTCGAGTGTGATGACATGCCCAGTCATACATTAAAAAACAATTTAAGCAGATACGCAACTTTACATTATTCATTTATGGAATTATATGTTTTCATAACTTTTTCATGTGACTTTTGCATGTATTATTCTCAGAATAAAAGAAACCCCAGGAATGGCTCTACTGCAACTAAATTGTGCCTCTTCTTCTTCTCTATTAGGAACATGTGTTATTTCTTTATCTTAGATTTTCGCCACCTAGTGGATGAACATATAAAAAGCGAAAACTCCATTTTCAAGCTTTTAACAAAGAAACCACATTTTTTTAGTATATATATTCATTCTAGTAACTACCACACAAAAGAAAATTCAATAAATGTTAACGGCGCTCTCTATGTTGATTCTTCTTTGATAGTCATACTATGAGAAAAAAATGTTTCCACCAAACATTGTGCATTGTGCATGGTTTGGGAGCATACTTACAATGGCTTCCCTACTAAAGAAAGGAAAGTGTCAATTATATCAGAAGTCACTTCTCTCCACTTGCTTCATTTGTGTACTAAAGTGATAGCATCACAGCATTTCCATGTAACTGCACTGAATTGTCTGGCCGTGTCTATGAAACCCTTTCTCCAAGGCCTGTCAGGTAGTTTAATCAGAAGTAGGTGCCTGTCTTGTTATACCCAGTCCTTAATTGACCTAAATGCACCAGTTTAGAAGGTACTGGCACAGGAACCACCAGGTGGTGATCCTCAGCTGAGTGAGTATTTCATGAAAAAGTATTTCTCTGAAGTAGTTGTAAAATCATAAAGAACAAGAGACAGGTTTATTGCAATTACAAATTTTTTGTGGAAAATGGTCCATCAATTGTAGAGAATTTACACCTCCTACAACTGTTTGAGGCTTAAAACAATATGTCTATTCAGCATGCATAGTTAAAATAGATTGTGTGATGGATTGATTAACATTGGTTAACTGTTGGTAAACTTTAAAGAATATACAATAGGCCATATGAGTCTCATGCATGTTGTGTGATAAGCACATGCTCAGAGTATGACTTCATTGCCCTCCACTCTCCTTCCACACTTTTCTGTACAGTAGGCACTCTCTAATACAGTATAATGCAAGTGGTAAGTGATTACAGAGTTCTATGATTGTACAGAAAGATGTTATGTACTAATTAGTAGAGAAATCACAGTTGTCTGGTAAAAGTAGGGCATTAAAGAATAGAAGGTCCCAAATGTCAGACTGGGCCTCTGCATTAATTCCTTTGATTATGGCCCTGATGAACCTTCCCTCTTTCATCTGAGACACCGAGGATTTACTATACAAGGTTCTACCTCCACGGTAGGAAGTTGATGGTGTGTTTTTGTAAATCTGCGAAAGGACTGGTTCTTATCCAGCACCTGGACTTTATCTTCCCTGTGTTCAATGTAGTGCTGTAGTCAAGACTGCAATCATCATGTCTAAGACAAGTCCAGGAAGAGGACTAGCTGAGAATGAGTCAGGGCTGAGTTGTAAGGGGGTTGAGGCCAAGTCAAATTTGAGTCCAAATAAAAGTGAGAAAAAGCCAAGATCAAGACTGAAATTCAGGACCAAACTTATGGAAGTATTATTAGGGACTCTGTACATACACCAGAATCTACAACTGCAAACTGCTCCAACCAAAAAATAATGGGGACCAATTTTATGTATAGAAAAAACAGAACCTGAATTACAGATTAGACACAGAGAGAAAGATAAGGTTGAAGTTTCAATTAGTAACTGATCCCCTCTTGTATTTGTACCATGAGATGCTTTTGTGTTTTGTCCTGACCTTAATGCCCTACCATGCAATTATGATAAAACACATGGAAAAACATTCCCTTGCTGCTTTTTGGTCCCAACAGCTGGGTAGTTTCCTTTTTATTTTGCGTATCATGTATCATGTATCTCCAAATAATAATAGTATGACAGGAGGTGTTCAGCTGTACTGATGGTACATGTATTATGTATTATGTATTATGTATTATGTATTATGTATTATATATTATGTATTATGTATTATGTATTACCTTTACTTGGTCAAAAACATGCCTCAAGGTATTGTTGTGAGATTGCTCCAAAGGGAAACCCCTGATGGAAATCTTCACGGAAAGCATAAGGTCAGACATGGGTCTGTCATTGCTGGTCCTGGCATTTTCTCCAAGCAATAGCCACAAGACCTTACTACACTATGGGAGGACCCATTCACTAGTATAATTTTAAAGAAGCCCTGGAATTTCAAATTCCCAATTCCCATACTCAGTGAATGAGTAAGCCAAACACTTGCTCTCTAATCATATTCTCTGCATTGCTTTACATTACTTGGTATATATGGTCAGTTGCAACATAAGGTGCAAAAATTTGATATGTATCTCTTTTGGATGCTACATTCCAGGTCAATCAGGCAAGCCTGTGCTGTCTTAGGGAGCTGGACCAGTGTTCAAACCTCTGTGATATAACATTAGGTCAGAAAATGCCTGGATACCCCACAACACCAATACACCTACCAGGGCCACACTCCACACCCAATGATCTTGTATGAGCTGGATGACCTTGTCTGGTGTCACTGGCTCGATTACATACTTGATTGTCCCCAGAACGAGCCATATAATGAAAATGCACCAGCACCACCTGGTCCATGACAACATCCCTCAGCCAGCAAACACTTTCACCAGGCATTCTGAGATGCTCGAAGAGCCCCAAAGATACTGAAACAGTGTCTAATGCAGACACTTTGTGTTGTCATTCATTTATATTGTCATAAACCTATTATTCCTGTATGCTATAAATACCTGTTTATATGTATCTATGAAATTATATTGCCGCTTCTTCTCCTTCTTCTTTTAGCTTTTCCCTTCAGGCGAATCATCTCTCTCCACCTATCCCTATCTTCTGCATCCTCAACACTTGTACCAACTAGCTTCATATCCTCATTTATTACATCCATATATCTCCTCTTTGACCTTCCTCTTTGCCTCCTGCCTGGCAGCTCCATGTCCAACATTCTCCTACCAATATACTCACTCTCCCTCCTCTGAACATGTCCAAACCATCTTAATCTGGCCTCCCTAACTTTGTCTCCTAAACGTCCAACATGAGCTGTCCATCTGATGTATTCGTTCCTAATCCTGTCCAACCGTGTCACTCCCAGAGAGAACCTCAACATTGCTGCTTATGAAAGTATTTGTAAAAACAAACAAACAAACAGAAACCAAATTTGATGTGTAGATATCTGTAGATACAAAACAATTTTCATTTTAACCCTCACTTCCTAATCCATGTCACGTGATCAGCTGTATGGCACTGATAGACTAGACGTACACTACGCTACAAAGCCAGTTGCTATTATATTCTAACTTGTTCTAACAAGTCATCCTGAAATGTGTCATAACACAGCTTTATGCCAACAAAAATCTGGTTTTAAAAACCATATATAGGCTTCAAAAACACATATCAGAAGGATAGAAGACAGCCAAAGTGACTAAAACAAACCTCAAAAAATGTAAGAATGTTTTGATTGATCAAATCAAGCCTCAACAAAAAATCAAACTGTGAGACTGAAAGCAAAAATTATATGCTTAATGTTTTGAAATGACCTCTTAATGCTGGCAGAATAGTCAGTTCTTAAGTAAATGTGTTCCCTCCTGTGCATCAATAACATTTGCAACTTTGGTAACAGCAAGTTTCTCCTTTTCCTCTACTGCTAAGTGTTAGAGGCGTTATGTTCATGGGTTCTCCATCCGTGTATGCATATGTCTCTCTGAGATTATTATTAGTGAAAACTCAAGAATGAGAGGTTCAATGCTTATAGGATTTAGATTCAATTTTCATAGTAACCTAGCAGATGAAATGATTAGATTTTGGATCAAGGTCAAATAAGTAGTTTTTCTTCAAAAATGTATTTCATATATTTATATTTGAATATATTCAAGACATGCATAAGCATTTAGATTAGTTGCTGTTGGCCTCTAGCTTTACTTGTGCTTACAGTGATATTGAATATCTATTTAAACTCAAATGACAATAGGTGTTCAGTCACATATCTTAGAACATGCCAAATGATTGGTCTCTGATAGTATAAATAAATATGAGGTTTTGACATAAATAAAGACCAATTAACTCAATTCAAAGTTATTTTTTCTTCAGGGTTTTTCCATGAGGTTATATTTTTCTTCTTCTCAATCCACAACAGTGTTGGAAAAGTAAGCAAACAGCACAAAACATTTTCTACTAAGCAAAATCAGGTGAATGGCAGTAAATATTTGCCAATCTTGATGGCTTTAAAGGCTTGGCTAGTGAAGGTTTACATGTAAACAGTACAGTTTATGGGTTTTATGGTTACACCAGCTTGGGTAAGAAGCATATGACAGGATATGTAATGAGTAGGTTTAACACAAATGCAGGGACAAATGAAAAGTATAAGTTGCCTAACCGCAGTATTGGATAATGACATGCTAGCCAACAAGTTATCCACTAAAGGGCACTGGAAAAAGCCCAAATGGTAAAAACCATGGCTTAGTCTACAATAGGAAGCCCAGTAAGCTTATCCTCAACAGGCCACCACAGAGGGTACAAAATGCCTGGCTAGGCGTGCTATGGGCAGTGTGGCAGCCTTATATAAACACCCATCGTCCACTGTAAAGGGAACATGACTTTGCCTTGCCTGTTCTGTCCAGAATGCTAGTTGGATGGTTTGATTTCCCAAGCTTAATTAACAATAAATCACTATGTCCAAAGGCACCAATGAAAGTTATTTTAGTGTTCAACCTACACGTTAGGACTTTACAACTCATGCTCCACTGATTGAGATTAAAGCATTAATAGAAAATCTAATTTGTTGTCAGTGAGATGATACTGTAGCTTGGTCTGAAGAACTGTAGATCTTTTGAATTGCCAATGATAAAAAAATCACATATTCCCAATCATAAAACTGATGTTCCTTTTCAGAATGGATGCAGAAGGTAAATCTGTTGAGATGGATATACTGGCTCCCTGACTGCGCTCAGTCAATGATTGATATCTGTCTGTTGAGGCTGTGGACCACCAGAGTAGAAAAAAACCATGTCTTAATTATTTATAGTAATTCCTTTTCTGACAGGCACAGGAGTCTTCATGAACTTGGCCGTACTTCTCGTGTACCTAATGATGCCATTTTATGATTCATTCCCTGATGTGTTGAATCCAAAAGACTTGTGTGTCAGCATGGTCTTTCCTAGCCTTGGTTTTGTTTTCATATGCACGTACTGCATTAACCAAAATAGAATCAGCTTTTCTTAGCGAGTTTCCACTAGAAGTCAGCCTCAGAATAGTAGGACAAGGTAGGGTTTACTGCTGTAAGAAAAGGCTGGCTTATGTAGGACAAAGACATTTTCTGAACCTTTAGTGTGTTTTTTTTGTTTTGTTTTTTTAGTACATGATCTATTCATCATTATGGATCTCATGACAGTTGGAAACTTGTATACGTACATACATTTCTCTCAAAGAGCACACAAAACAATTTCTTTCCTTTTTTGTGCTACATCGCATAATAAATAGTAGCAGTCAATGATCAAAGAGATAACACACACACACACACACCATCCATTCAGAAAGCCTAACACGGTTACATTAAATTCCTTTGGTTTGTGTGAAGGACAGTAGCCACTGCCAGTGACACATACCTGAACACAGACAAACTGTCTGTTGAGTCACTTCCCACCATCATGCTATTTCATTACAGAGTATTTCATTATTTGAACCTGAATCATACCACAGGTGCATATCCCTATCAAGGGTTCAGAATTTTTCTTTTCATTTATCTGATCATATTATCTATTCCTGCTTTTAATCTCAATAAAAATGTATTCAGCCTGAGAACAACCAAGCTGGATCTCCTTAAGCAAAGAGACAACTGCTTTAATTTTTTCAGCTTTAATCATTCTTTCAGTCGTTGGCAGATTCCCTAAATCCATGGCAGTTGGGGGAATCAAAAGTGTGTGGTTTTCTCTAGGCCTGAATTTTTGCTATGGTTATGTCACTGGAGGATCTAGCCAAAGTGAGATATGATCATATATCTAGAAAAAAAGGTCTGATATAACAGTATTTTATTAGGTAATATCAAAGAGGGGAATGTTAAGCAAAGGTGCTCATGGAAAGTCTCACATGTCCCTACTATCTGGATCAGACAAACCTACAGTTATTACATAGTCATTTAATATGGAAAACATTTTATTCCAGCATAGCTTAGAGGGTGCAGTGTACTGACAGTTTATAAGAGATTGGGGGGCAATAAAAAAAAATCAAATAAAAAAGAGATGACTGAAGATGTTACCTTAGTCTTTACATCATCCGAATCCTCATGCTATTAATCCTGATGCCTTAGCAAGGTTCAGTTTTGCAGTTTGCTCTAACTGTTCATCCCGGCAGTGTTTTCACTCAGATGTGAGAGCCATGAGAAACCTTCCACAGTTCAGACAGTGATGGATGTGAGAAGAAAGCTGATGCTCTCTTTTTTCGTGTATGTTGCTTGGCACAAGAAATCTCCAACCGAAAACGAAAAGGACATTTCTTAGCCACATCTACTTGTGACCAGACGTTTCTAATATGGAAATTCTAATTGATCATAATGACGTGTCACTTCAGGAAGTGAAAACTAATGGAGAACTATAGAAAAAAAAGTTCACGTTCTTATCCGAATGATATCGGATACGAGATTTTTGAGGCCTGTAAGAACGTTTGTGAGCACTGGCAAATTTATTCCATATGCTCTTTGTCCATTGTCGGCATACTGTGACTTGTGATGCCTCTGTCTTTGTCTAAGCCACTGAAGGTCCTTGTTGTGAGAAAGAGCCACAGCTTCCTTTGCATTAATGGTGAAACTCTGTATGTGGGAAAATGGGGATCTTCGCAATAAAGGCAGATGAGGTTTTTATGTGGTGGCCAACTCTGTGGCTCATGCACCAAGCCAGACACTACAGAGGACTAGAGGGAACAGTATGTAACAATGAGCAACTGCATGAATCACACATCATGACATGATATTAGCATTCCACAGAACCATGGCTGCCTGCTGTCTGAATTACTTGAGCAATGTTTTGTTTGACTCTCCCAACAGCATCAAGCATCTGAGAAACATTTACCTTCTGGTTTGGGACATTTAAAGATGGTTGGTTACATTGTTTAATAATGAGATATCTCATCAATTAAAGGAGCAAGTCTGTTATTACTGGCCTCAGAGACACAAAGAATGAACACATGCATGGATGGGTTGAAGTGTTTTGAGAGCCTTTTATGCTCTGCATGTGTTCTTTCTGTAAGAAATATTCATCAGAAATAATAATAGATGAAGTGTGAATGTCTTTTGTGTTTTTAATTATCAGTCTCATACATGTTTACCACAGTGTGCTTAGAACTGTTAACCCTCCTATCACCCATGGCTTGGAAGACATTACAACAATACCCTTTTGGTCCTTGAAAACCATTTGGGATCTTTTTAAACAGACATGAATAAACAAAGCTAGCAGTTACAGAGTCAAGTGAAGTCAGCTCTGCCACAAGAGAAAAATATGTCCATGTAGTTAAAGAGTGAAAAAAAGTGCCTCATTCATCTAAAAGGATGAACAGAACATGAACAGCTTTTCTCTAGAGGGGCCATGTAAAGGCTGAAGTGACCACAAAAGATGCAAGAGACTCTTAAGGCCTATCATCAACTGAACCAGTGCTGGAAGAGTGGTGTCACGATCACCTAAGTGGTATAAGCATCTACATGCTGTTTCCAGGCCTCTCAGTCCTTCTTGTCCCTCTCTCCCACACAAAGACACATATGCAATTGGTTTGTTTAAAAAAAAAAAAGAAACCAGGAGAATCTTTCGTAATGCAAAATTAGGTCAGAAAACCACTTGAGGCGAATTAAATTTCCAGAGAACTGGGCCCCAGGGTTCAGCCTGTGATCATTGGGCATTGTTAAGAGCAGATGCCAGAGTGCCACTTACCCACAATCATGCCATGCTCAAAACGTTTAATGATGTCAAACGAGTTCTGAATATTTCCCTCTTGAATGTCATAGACGATCTCTGGTGAATCCACATGTGGATAGTGCGATGGGGTTATGGATCTCAGGAAAACAATTTCTGGAAAGAGAAATAAGGATTAAAAAGAAATTGTTAAAAAAGGCACCAGGATGAAGTTGAACTTGTGTCTCAGCCTGGCATAAGAATTATATAATTTCGCATAAAGGTATTTGAAATAGTGTACCTTCTGGTTTATTGAACTCTCTAAAAGTTGGCAGAGAGATGACCGTGTGTGAGACAGAGTGAACAGGGTCCAGCACACAGGTGAGGTCGTTGGGTTGACAGTACTTTATACAGCGGATGATGTCCGAGCGATCGACCCTTGGTCTGCTGAAATGAAAAAGGAGTTCTCTTACAATGCGGTGCTTAAACTGAATCCTAATCTAGTACACATTCTGTGACGGTGCTATCAAACAGAATGCTGCAGCACAGCTTTTAATTGAACCTGATGAGTAAATGAACAACAATGGAGTGCCTTCCTGGACAAATCACCACAAATCCTAATGCCCAGAAAGCAAGTGAAATTTCCACTATAAAAATATTATCTAAACAAATACAGTGGGCATACTTTAAGTGGGACTTGCATTTTAGCCAATCATGTTTTGAGGTTAGGAATCAGAATAGAATCACACAAGAGGCCAAAAATCACACCAGGAAAGAGACATGGTGGTCAAGTTTCCTGTTAGTCTCTCAGAGTTTCGTTGCCTTTCTCCTGTCTGGGTGAAGTTCTGACACTGATCTAAAGCCTGTTAAAGAAAATATTTGGTTTTGTAGAGCAGACCCAGCTTCATAACCAATACTCTTGTGTAGAATTTATGGGCAGAGGGAGTTGAGTCTTTGGAGACTCTGACTAGACGACTCCCATGTTTCAGCAGTCCTGTGATTTATTTATGATGTTGTTTGTGTCACAGGATAATCAGAAGCAGCTCTGGTAATAAGCCAGAATGAAATACAGGAAAAGCTTTTTGTTGCTTTGGTATTTACCCCATGCCATATAAGTTCTTTTACTTTGGCTCGTTAAGGATTAAGACATTAAGTCTGGTCAATTCTTTATTATACTATTTGCTAAGTGAGAGGTTCAGTTACACATTAACTGAGAAGTTTGCTAAATATCATTATGCACATTCTCCACAAAGGAATTCCCTTTATGTCTGGTTAGTGATTAAAATAATCATATCAGCTCCTTGTGCATGCACATATGAGCAAATCTAATGTTTCAGTGTGGTTACCAGCAACACACTTTCTTTGACAGTGTGCTTTGGATTCCTTTGCTTCATTCTATTTGAGAATGCAATTAAAACAACTATGGCTATTTGGTCTCTAACAGAAACACAAAAGAATATACAGTGGTGTTAGTGCTGAGATTAGTTAACCTTCCATCACTGCTTTCTTTCATCGGGATGCAGAAGCTGCAGCTAAACCTCAAGGCCTGGATTGGGTTACAGGCGTTCTTTCATGCTGAGAGGGGAGAAGCCCCTGACAGAAAAAGTCAAGCCACCACTGGGCATGGACTTGTAATTAGCAATTAGCGGGTGGGTCCACGTTTTGCTTAGATCGGAGCCAAAACCACAAAATGTTCTCCTCACCCATAATAACTCGCCTTGTGCACGGCACGCACAGAAGACAACTCGTGGAACTCGTGGCAAGCGTTTGCGATTGACCATAGACTGAATTTACAAGGACATAAAGACCTGAGCTGAACTCCTACGTTAAAGTTAACATCTTGCATAAGATCAAAGCTGACATGATTCTAATTATTCCTCATAATCATACAGGAGGTGGTCTCAAGATACACTTGAGAAGAAAAACATCTTTTTTTTTTTTGAATGTCAGACCCTATGGTCAAACACAAGATCCTTTTTTTCCTTGGTAATTATTATTTATAGTCAGCATGTTGATAAAGCCCCAACACAAACTCTGAGGCCCATCATTCTTGGTGTCCAGTGGTGATGCTGCTGCACCACAAATTGTGCAGACCACCTTCCAGAGCCCAGTCCTATAACTCACTGTCAGAAAGTAAGTAGCACAAATCCATCCTTTTTTTTTTAAATCAATATTTTAAGAACGTGCTCTGTCTGACATTGAGAGGATGAGCATCCCATATTCAAATTATGAGTAATCCATATTAAAATTATTCCCAATGTTAACTGAATTCATGGCATTAAAAATACTGCTGCAATAGAATAATAAATCAACCTACTAAGAAAACCCCAAACAGGTAGTTATTTCAGGCACACTTGTTTAAATGGTCTTTTAAATGAATTAAAGTATAAAAACATATCACTTACACGCTTTCATTTTATTATGATGTTGTAGAAAGAAAATAGAAAACAGACCAACAAAAAAAAAGAGAAAAAAGTTTGACATCTCCTTATGAATGGATGACACCGGATAGCTTTGTTTTTCCAAAAGCTCCATCTAGTGGCTTCAAATTATAAACACAAAGAGAACCGAATTCTAATTTACTGACATTGTCGAGCTTTTAAACAAGACTGCTCTTAAAATATTCACTTACAGCACCGGACAGGCCAAGACACAGATTTTCTACTCTTAGAGAGAAGCTCTACTATTCTCTACTACTACTATGAAGGGGGAAAAAACTTTTACAAATGGAATTTATTTTCAGTTCTAATTTCTGTGGGTGATAATAATTGTAAAATGTTTTTTAAGAAATATACTTTTTTTTCTAACTATGTTATAACATATTTTTTAAAAGAAGAAATGGACTAAACTGAATGCAAGGTGTCTCTCATAAGATCAAGATCAAGATAACGAACAAAACATATAAAGGTATTACAGATACATAATGAACTAAAGGTACTTCCAAGTAAGCCCCATATGACATATACCCATAAAACTGATAGTAATTAAGATTATGATCCCAATTCTAAAACCATGCACTCCTTACTTGTACATAACATAAATATCAAAAATCTATGTAAAAAACCAATATCAAGTATTTAACCAGACCTGAAGAAACCATGGCTGCTACTGGTGATTAAGTTTACTCATAACAGTACCAGCAAACATGTTTACTAGCAAATCATCTGCAATCATAGAAAAACTAATGCATAATTGCTATTTCATTACAATTGTATAATTTCTCACTGTAATCATTTCTGGGCAGAATTAAGAAAGTTTGCTAAGGATTACTAATCAATTAATCATCATGAGAAATGACTGAATTGCTAAGGTCTTCTTCAGTTACAAACACCCGTATTTTGGAAATGTAGGTGCTGAGACTCCCGAAGCGCCACAGTTTCATTTCCAGTAAGATTTCAAAGTCCTGTGGCACATTAATCGGCTTCTGAATGACAATGACACCTCCGTTTTCTAGCCTCTGTGCCTCAAAGTAGCCTGCTTGGTTTCCGTCCACTATGGCCACCTGCAGGTTGTCCCCAAGCACAGTGTTGGAGGGGCCCATGCGGAAGATGGTGGTGGATACAGGGATGTTGGTGGGAAAAGTGAGGTGGTAGTAGGTTATTCTCACAGGCAAGGCCAGGCATTCACTATTCTCATTGCAAGGCAAGCGTTCACAGCGACTGCAAATGGGACACAGAGAGATGGAGGGAAGGAGATGAAAGAGGGAAATGTTAGGCAGATGCAGTGCTTGACATGCAGTGAAATAAAGGAATGGCATACGTATAGTGTCAACAGAGCCATCATGATAAAAGCCCTTGCTTTGAAGCCAGAGGTCTTAATGAATATTCAAGATAAACAGTGTAACACAACTTGCATTTAAATATGTTGATGCTGATGGTCTTTCATTTCATCTTTCAGGAAAATTGTGATTTGGCACAATTTTATTTATTTTTTTTATGCCTGATGCCCTTCCTGATGCAACCCTCCTATTGTATCCAGGCTTGGGACCAGCACTGAGTTAACTCTACAGTGGCTGGGTTAGCTCTTTG
Organism: Hemibagrus wyckioides; assembly: GCF_019097595.1. Classification (NCBI taxonomy): domain Eukaryota; kingdom Metazoa; phylum Chordata; class Actinopteri; order Siluriformes; family Bagridae; genus Hemibagrus; species Hemibagrus wyckioides. Next base: position 6,308,915 of record NC_080723.1, on the reverse strand, counting down.
CCCAGGAATTGAACCCAGGCCTCAGCAATGAGAGCACAGGATCCTGCCACTGGACCACCAAGAGGCCTGCATTTAAATAGTGAACCTTAAATATCTATATGGTGTCTGTATGGTTTCCTTTTTTTTTAAAAAAAAAAAAAAACCTTGTGGAGTGTTCGGGTCAAACTGACCCATTTTATACAGAGGGGCCCCCAAAAAATGTATACACACTTCAACATTTCAACAAAAAAGTGCTCTGCATGATGCTTCAATTTCTTCTCGTAGTTCAGCCAGTGTAAGTGGTTTTCTACGGTACACCACATCCTTTAGTGTTCCCCACAGATAGAAATCAAGGGGTGTTAAGTCCGGGGAACATGAAGGGAATTCAACAGCTCCGGTCACACTGATGCTATCATGTGACCGGTGCTGTAGACACTTACTGACATCTTTAGAGGAAACATAATACTACACATTGCTGCCATTATTCAATTCGAGTTTTAAAACTAGTGCATAGATAACTGTTGAAGTGTTCATACATTCTGTATTTTTAGTTAAAGTGTTTTGCATTTTCTGTAAATCATAATCATTTGCAGATGCATTTCTGAGAGCTGTAGCTGGTGACCGCTCTAGTCTTTTCTTTGTCATGCTTCTAATGTTGTTCAACTGTATTTTAAAACCCCAATAAATGTCCCAGATCAGTTTAGCTTGAACAGTACCAAAGGGTCCAAAGAGTGAATATTACACAAGGGATAAGCTTGCAGTGTTTCGGAGAGAGAGATGCAAACAGAATTGCACTGCATCCACTCCTCACACACACATTTGTAATTTCTCCAGCATTTTGTCATGTGCAGTCACCTGAAGTAATTTCACAATAAATCCATTGTACTTATAGTAGCAATCCATTATACTTACGTTTCACTGGAGCGCCTGTAGTTGACGGGACATTCGAAATTCAGGCATCTGAATCCTCCTTGAACGTTAAAGCAACTCTCTGTCTCTGAGCAAGTGTGTGTCCCTGTCACGCACTCATCGATGTCTACTCATGAGAAAGACAAGATATAATATTGATAGACTTTTAAGCCCTTTTTCATGGCTGAGACTTATTTAAACAAATAATCGCTTAAGACTAGCAGTCATCTACTTGTCAGTCTAATACACTAATCTCACAAAATCAGAGTAAAATGTGGTGTACAGTTTTAAAAAAAAATTATATAATGTATTAAGGAGTTAAATCATTTGTAGAAAATTTATTTTTTTTACCCTGGCAGCTGCGTCCATTAGGTGCAAGTGTGTAGCCTTTAGCAGGGCATGTGCAGTGGAAGCTGCCTGGTGTGTTGTGGCAACGGTAGGAACAGATGTGTCCTCCAGTGGGCAAAGCACACTCGTCAATGTCTGAGGAAAGAGAAAGCATGCCAGTTCAGTTCAAACTTTAAAAAAAATCAAATCTGTTTTTATGTATTGTACGTACCTTCACACGTAGATCCATCTACATCACTCAGCTGGAAGCCTCGGCGGCAGTAGCACTGGTAGGAGCCATAAACGTTGGCACACTCTTGACTGCAGGGATTGCTCTCACACTCATTGAGGTCTGAATGTCAGCCAGCCAGAGAGTGAGTATTGTCATACTTTTGGTTCTCAAAAGCTTGATTCAATACAAACCCTCAATATTTTATAAGTTTGTAAAGCATGTGTTATAAAGCTTGCTCCTAGAACTTTACTATTCTCCAAGTTTAAACTACTTCAGCCAATATTTCGAATTATCAACACTACAACATTATTGGAATAATATTAAATAGGAGTGGTACAGTGTACATTAAACTAAAATCAGAGGCTCGATGGGAAATATTCAGGAGAAAGCCTTACCATCACAGTTCCTGCCATCAGAGGCTAACTTGAAGCCTGTGGTGCAGCTGCACTTGTAGGACCCTAGAATATTGTCACATTTATGTGCACACAGGCGACCAGGATAGTGCCGGCATTCATTAATATCTGAATTCAGAGAAAAATGAGAGCACATGTAATAGTTTGATAGAAACATATTAAAAATGAAGGCCCAGAAGTAAACAATCTTCTATGTTTTAGATTTTACTGATAACAAAGACGCCTCAGCATAACCATGTTCCATCATGCATTTTACTATATTTTACAACCTAACACATACACTAGCCAAAAGTTTATGAACACCTGATCATCATATCCAGATGTGCATTTTAAACACTGCATTCCTGATTTATTCCCATGTGCTGTTATAATAAGCTCCACTCATCTGTGAAGGCTTTCCACTAGATGTTTAAGCGTGACCGTGGGGATTTGTGATCATTCAGTTACAAGAGCATTAGTGAGATCAGGCACTGATGCTGGTTCAGGAGGTCTGGGGTGCTCAAAGGTCTCAAAGGTGTAACTCAGTTAGGGTGTTGGGTTACTGGTTGGAATCCCAGGACCACCAAGCTGTCACTGCTGGGCCCTTGAGCTCTTAACCCACAATTGCTCAGTTGTATAAGGGCATCTGACAAATGGCGTACTTGTAAATGGATTGAGGGTAGAGCTCTGTGTAGGACACTCGAATTTTTCCTCTCCAAAACTCAACACACCACGTGCTGATGGAGCTCACTTTGTGTACAGGGGCATTGATCTGGTGAAGCAAAATTTTAATAGTACACCCTAAACAATTATGTGCTTCCAACTTTGCAGCAACAATTTGGGTTAAAAAAAAAAGACAGATGTGATAGTCTGGTGTCCACATATTCAGCCATACAGTATTATCATATAGTTTGCAGAATAAACAAAACTATAATGTTTATCTACATACTGTGAGTACTAAAATAGGAAACTGAATGGAAATGTAATTTGGGCTCTCACCCTCACAGGTCCTGGTGATGCTATTAAAGATAAAACCAGTTCTGCATTCACAGCGGTAAGAACCCACAAGGTTGACACAGCTGTGACCAGCACACACATCATCCATACTAGTACACTCATCAATATCTGGAAAGTACATGAACAAACTCAACTGTTGCATCTAATGTTTGGAAAAATGATGGATAGATAGATAGATAGATAGATAGATAGATAGATAGATAGATAGATAGATAGATAGATAGATAGATAGATAGATAGATAGATAGATAGATAGATAGATAAATAGATAGATAGATAGATAGATAGATAGATAGATAGATTCCATACCCACACAACGTGTGCCCTCAGTATTAAGGTGGTAGCCCCGGCCACAGTTAACAGAGTTCCTCTGGCATGTGTATGAGCCAACAGAGTTCAAACACATCTGGCCAGTTGGACATGGTGCTGCCAGAGTCAGACATTCATTGATATCTGAGGCACAAAGAGAAATAAACATCACTACATTTCATATTCAAAATGTAGATAAAGTGACATTCATGGTGTTATATAAGTGATCTTTTATAAAAGGGGACACAGATTTTTGCTTAGTTGTCATTACTCAACTAGTGTCATTTTGTGTGTGAGCTTACTACCTCATTTCATTGTCTTATATGTGTAATAATAGGAGCGTTGACTTTGGTTTTGACTTTTTAATTTTTTCATGGAAGATGTGTATGTTTACAGGAGAGAAATATATTTCTAATATATATACATATATATATATATATATCTTTCCCAGTTTGATGACCTGCCAATTCCTATCCACCAGCTAGCTTTCTCTATTATATGGCAGCTTCCAGCTGGGAAGGGTGAATGGTGAAGCCAGCCATTAACATTTTTTTCTTACTACAATGGTAGTAATGTACCATTTTTTCTTACTACAATGGTAATAGTGTAATCTTCTACTTCTAGACTTGTATTCACTTAAAACTTGAAAAATCATTTTCTTCCCTTGGCTCCTGGCAATGGTAGACATAAATTTTATTTTTGACTTGTGTATGCTCTGTTAATTTGACAGTTAGGTTTGTTTGAAATATGTTAGAAAACCTGTTATTTTACATGAAACATTCAGCATACACCGATCAGCTATAACATTATGAGCACTGCCAGGTGAAGAGAATAAGACTGATTATCTCCTCATCATGGCAACTGTTAGTGGTTGGGGTATATTAGGCAGCAAGTGAACATTTTGTCCTCAAAGTTGATGTTAGAAGCAGGAAAAATGGGCAAGCGTAAGGATTTGAGCGAGTTTGATAAGGGCCAAATTGTGATGGCTAGACCACTGGATCAGAGCATCTCCAAAACTGCAGCTCTTGTGGAGTGTTCCCGGTCTGCAGTGGTCAGTATCTATCACAAGTGTTCCAAGGAAGGAACAGTGGTGAACCGGCAACAGGGTCATGGGCGGCCAAGGCTCACTGATGCACGTGGGGAGCGAAGGCTGACCCGTGTGATCTGATCCAACAGGCGAGTTACTGTTGCTCTAACAGCTGAAGAAATTAATGCTGGTTCTGATAGAAAGGTGTCAGAATACACAGTGCATGATGGGTCAGGGCTGTTTTAGCAGCAAAAGGGGGACCAACACAATATTATTATCATAACATTATGCCTGGTCGATGTATAACTAAATATCAGATTGCAGAAGATTTAATAGACTTGTAAGTAGGTCGTTGTATAGTCATGCATGCTTAAAGATAACACCATAAATGCCTTAATGTAATTTCGTAAATAATGACTTGAATCTAGATTTTTATGCTTGCACAAAATACTTTTTACTCAATGTTGACAACGCTTTATCAATTATGTCTACGATAATGCAATGCAAGAGTACGTGTTTTGAAACAATGAGCAGTGGGTACAGTGTTGTTCTGAAATCCCTTAATTATATTATTCAACTTTAATAAGGAGTGTGTGGATTATAGCTGCTAATCACCAATGCAGCTGCCCAGGGCATCCTGTATGAATCCCATAGAGCATTTCATCTTGGGTCGGCAGCGGAATGACCCTGGCGTGTTCTGGCACTCAAAATCCACAGGACAGTTATGAGTGCCTGTCTCACACTCATCAATATCTAAACCAAAAAGACAAAGAAAAGAGATAAATGTGGTTTAAGGTCCATGTCTGGTCATTCTTTCTCCTGCAGCTGAAGAAAGGCATGATTAGCATTTTAAATCAATCTTTTAAAACAATCTTAACACAAGATTTAGTCTCTGACTTAATGTTCAGGTTTGTTAAATAACCTTTGCAGCTGTTGCTGTCAGTGAGCTCATAGCCTGTACCACAGCTGATCTCCCTCTGGCAGCGGTACAAGCCTGGAATGTTGATACAGACTTCACCGGCACGGCAGTGATGAGAGCCCAGCAAACACTCGTTAATGTCTCCAAGGAGGAAGCACACAAGAGGGTGTATGTGCAGGGGTCGGGATACATGAGAAGAGAAAGAAAAACAACAATGGGTTGTTTCAAAATCTGTGAGACATGAAAATCTTCCAAGTGTTTTTCCAAACATAAAATAACCTTTGAATATATGTTACATTAGGGAAGATAATACCTTAGAGGCAGTGAGTCATGTTTTTGAAATACATAACACAATGTAGTTATTTATGTTTAATGGTCACAGAAGAAAGCAATATGTAATTTGTGATTTCAGAAGGACGCTTAGCATTAGCTCTCAACCACTAGAAAGCTGACCTTAGAAATTGAAACTGCACTATTAATCTCGCATGGCCTTTACCTTTTTTCTACCGAATTTTACACATTTAATATTTTCTTCCATTTCTGAATAGATGCAAGATGTACTGCATATAACATCAACAAACCTATAAAATATGAAATATGTAGATTATTTATAGTTTGTTGTAAATCTATAAAACTATTAATGTTTTTTACCTTCACAGTTTTTCCCATCAGGTCTGAGCTTATAGCCTGTAAAGCAGGCGCAGGTGTTATTTCCTGTACAGGTGTGAGCACAGTCCCCAGGCCCAACTGTAACACACACACACACACACACACACACAGACAGTGACAAATTTTATATTCTAATATCTATCACACCCCTATAAAGGATTAATATCAGCATGATGATTGGTAGGTGCTGATAAAAAGCTGTACTTCACGCCTACCTTTGCACTGTTCACCTGAACCTGCTATTTGCTCCTCAAAAATACCAGTGGTGTCTGAACATAGAAATTACAAATGGATATTGGTTATGCTGAACAGGGTGAGAAATACAAGGTGAGAAATACTTTAAAGCAAAATAAAAATCATGCTGATGAGAGCCCACTAGAGGGTAGCACAATCCTTATAGATAGAGTACAGCATCTCTTGAACATTTGCGTGGAAGCACCACATTTTCTCCACAAATCAGACTATCAGCAATTATTGGATGGTGGCTGTGTCTACTGTTCAAGAACAACAGATACACACAGTCACAGCACACTGTTGAACAGCTTAACTAGGACAGATATGCCAGACTTTAGGTCACAAGGCTGCAGGTTGAGAAGATGATAACTAAAGACCTGTTAAAACATCCTGATTGGTATGTCAGAGGGTTTATAAGTACGGTATGATTGACTGCGGTGTAATTTGTGCTGACCTTGTGAAGAGTTGCTGTCACTTTCTCCTGATTTGTCCTTACAGCAAGATTGAAAAACAGAGCCACACTGGGAGCTGAGTTTAAAGTCACAGCTCAGACCCTGCTTCTGAGCTTCCCGACCCAGTAAACAGCACTCGCAACACACCTACACACAGGAGCAGGAGCACACAATGAGCTTTAAAAGTACTGCATGGAACTTGTCTTGAGTATTCACTTGACACATTTTATCACTTTGTGAACTCGAAAAGAACTAAATAATCAAAATTTACAGCCTCTGACCTAACCGACATGCTAAAATATATGTGTGGTACAGGCTGCTGGTGATATCATACAGGCTTTTGTTCCAATATTCAACAAAACAAGACTGAACATGCTGCTGCACAGGGGAAACAAGTCCAGGCAACAATTACTGCAATTGGGAACATATGGTAGGCACAATGATGGCAACAAATGAAACAAATGCACTCTATAAAAGTATGTCTGGATGTTATCACCCAAGGATTCATTTAGAAATGTGTAACAGTTTGTATATTTCTGGTATTTTGAGATATTAATCTGAGTCTAAATAACATGAACTAAGCTGTGTGAAGCAGTAGTGCATGTTATTCACACGCATTAGCCACACAAGCATATTCCCCACTGCTGTGAAAATGTGCATGACTGTAGGAATAAAAACAAATTACACATTTTCTCAGATAGCCTGCTAACAGAGCCACTTTAGGTATTATCTAAAATACAAAATGAAAGCTCACATATGATTTAATTAAATATTTATTTAACAGTGATAAATGTAGGACAATTAAAATAAAAAGCACTTCTCTTTCATTACTAATCCAGTAGATTAAATACACACCCTCTACTGGCCGAATGTTAGTTATTAATCATATAATGGCTTAAAGCATTACTCCTGACAGGAGTTTATTGGCCTAGGACCAACCGTTGAAAGCAGGCTGACAGATTTAAATAAATGTTCAGAAAGCTAGCACCTGCTGAACATTAAATAGCCTTCAGGCATGCAAGGTGTGTTTCTTCAATTCTGTCATGAGTATGAGAATGCAGAATAAAATTGTCCTGAATCTCTAGTAGTGTGATGCATTCCATTTTGACAAATCTGAAATTTAAACAGTGTGAAATGTTTATTCTCTAAATCCAGGAATAGAGACACACGATAACTGTACGTGTAATACCTTGGCGGTTTTTGTCTCACAGGTGTTTCCAGAAAGGAGAGCATCACAGCTGCCCTGGTCCTTGGCCATACTGATAGCATTATTACAAGTGATATCCTCCAGAACTGCTGCACAACACTGTTCCTGGGCTATTCTAAAAGAAATAATATTAACATCATGAATATAATATTAACAATACAAAGTTTTGTTATTACTATTCAATAAATATTAATAACTTGAAAATAATATCAATATAACGTTTTGATTATTAGTAAAAAAGACTCAACGCAGAGTGGAATCTTGGAATTGTGCTTGTCTAATATAAGCCAGCAGTAGCCTTTACTAAATCACTGACCAAATATCATTTAAAACTGCTGTTCAACAGAGTGTAACAGTCCCTAGATTACACGTGTTTTTCCTGAACCTGCCCAGATACGGTGAGAATATACCATGTACAATGTGATGCGCAGGCATATGTAAAGAATTACACTCTTACTTCATATGCCTAATAGGATCCTTGTCTATTTTATCCTGCTCTCTTCTCCCATCATACCTTGTTGCAGTGCCTTTTAAGGGCACAGACACTTTCCTGAGTATTTTTTTTTCTTTTGATGTCTGAAATAATCCACAGATTTCCTGTTATTGCTCCCTTCTCTTCTCCATCTCTTCTCCATTCTTTCACCTCAGTGGTATTTCCTGGATTTGGAAATACCCCCTTGAATAAGCTCCCCATCGCCCCCTTCATTCCCCCCTCTCAAAACCAAAACTCTGTCTCCCTTCTCACACTCTCTAATTTGAACAAATTCTCGATTGGCCGGCTTGCCAAAACAAACGCATTTGATTTTGGAAGGGCAGACGGAGTAACCCTCTTGGTTTGGAAATGCACTGAACATTTGGCAGTACTTCTCCTAGTTGCACTAATGTTAATGCTGCTACCAATCCCTCACTATCAGTCTCTGGGAAAGGGTCAGAAGAAGCATTTTACAAGAATACAAGAACCACCAAAGACTGTTTTTTATGATTAGTCAATTCCAAGAAGACCCCAGACATACTGAAATGCAATAAATGGACTTGTTGATGAAATCCTATTTACTTTTTTCCACCAAATATTACTACACAATTATTGCACAATAGATGATGAATTTAGAACAACTAGTGCGCATGAATTTTCTCAAACCACCAGACATGTAGCATTGCCAAATCTTTCTGGGTGCTTAAAGGACATGACCGGTATGTGGTTCACTATGTGAGGTCTTAGAGATTATGAGACCTTTTTCACCAATGAGAGCATGGTCATTTACATCATCCTGGTCATCAGTACACATGCCAAGATCATATGTGTCAAAATATCTGAAATGAGTGATAAGATGTGCCTTTATTTTAAAAGAAAACCGGATACTGTATACTAACCTGCAGGTCGCAGATTCTGAAATAAGAGGGATACGTGTGCAGTCCTGGGATTCTGTGGCCTTCTCTCTACCATCCTTACAGCAGTCATCCAGTGAGATTGGATCTGTGGTCTCTAGGGAATAGACAGTTACTCAGTTGTAAGTTATGCAAACAAAGAGCAGCTTTTCTTTGGACCACTGCAGATCCACTGGACCAGATTTGCCAGGACTTGCCCAGTATAACAGATTTCTGTAGTATTACATATCATATTGTCTATGCTTTTCTTGTTAGAGTATCTGAGAATGGTAAATAATGTCTGGAAGGGTGTCGAGTAATTTCTGTGAGAATATCGACAGACTAAATACTGTATATAGGCTGAAAATGAGGAAGGAAAGACTTCTTTACTCCAAAGTATAACATATGAATTCCTTCACCTGAAGTCATTCATTTGTGTAAGCATCACGTTCTTGTGTGATGTCCCTCAAAAGTTAACAGAGCTTTTAGCGCTGGGATTTTATAAAGCATTTTTCTCAAAGGTTTTATTAGTTTAGACTGGGTGTAAAAATTTCAAAGCAAATTATTTTCCCCAATATTAGCCTAATTTTACTTTACACAGTTCCTGAATTGTTCTGTTATCATTACAGTAAAGTTTCTAATTGTAACTTCGGAATTTGTCACGTTAATTTTTTTTCACTATTTTATATTTATTTTGGAATGTCTGTGCTTCAGTGTTGTCTGGTACATTGTTTATGATATCTGTCTATTATCATTTTTCCATAGATTAGTTTCTTCCACTCCAGGTTTAAGACATTTATTGATATTCAGGCAGGCAACAATGCACTTCATGTCTGTCTGTTCTGCTAAATTAAAGTTCAAAATATCTAAACAAGGTCTGGTCTTGTCATTTCATCAAATATATTCATTTCCATGTGGTTTGCTTGATCAGCCAAACACAAAATACCTTTGGCATTTGAGTCTTTTGGCCTCCCTTTATTCTGGCTTTAGCATGCAGCACTCTGCCAAGTTGGTTTTATGCATGATATTGCCTTTAAATTGAGAATAATTGCAGCTAGGACACCATTGTTTTTAGGTTTCCACATAGTTCAAAGAAATATATTCACAAGATAGCAAAGGTACAAACAACTCCCTGTTTCTTCAGATCCCCAGTCCATTTCACTCTCTATTATAAGTAGATTCTTTGGCTTGCCAGGGCCCCCTTTAATCCTAGGTTCTCAGTGTGATTCACATAGGCCTCCAAAACTTGCCAAGACAGAAACAGTATGCATATACAGAGTGCTCATGAAAGATGATTTAAAACTATTTAAGATGATTTAGGACGATTTTAAACAACGATTATGGAGAGAAAAGTATTGCTCAGGACAAATAAAGATAGGAAGCAAACTGAAAGCCATTTCTGGCCGATGTTAAACAGTAGAATTGTGTCTAACTAACTTTAGCTGTGCTTTTCTTTAGCTGATAAATAAAACACCCCCACATTCTACTAATCCTACCTTACTCTGGCCTGTCAAAACGTTTTTCCCTCTATCTCTTATCACAGTCCACAGTCGTGTTCAGTTACAGAGTTGTAATAAAAAACTGCTTCTGTTATCAGTCCAGACATTTTATCCAGGTCCAATGGCTCTTCCAGATCTCTCTATTGTGTTGTTTCTGTCTCTTAAACCCTGAATCCCTTCTTGGAACATTTTGGCACTTGGAACATAACACTTCACTTAACATAGACCAGGCTTAATGAGTAGGGCCCACAGGAGCCGAGGACTCCATAAGGGCTCTCTAAATGATCAAACAGCACATGTTATGTAAGAGATGGACCTAGATGGAGAGCCAGGTACTTGGTCAGGATGTTTATATACTCTCATTTGAATTATAGATAGAGCTTGGTAGAGAAAGACAAAATAAATTTCAACCTGTTTTCAATTTAGAACAATGGTGTGGACCTAACATAAAACTGTATGTACCTGAGGAGGTGAGATCAATCACCCATCCATGTTGCTTAGTTTTGTAGCATGCCACAAATGTTCCAAACATTCATTTTCCACAAATTTTATAGTCAACTAAAACATTTAGAGTGATGGCAGTAGAATTGCCTGCAGCATACTTTCAGAGCAGAATGAAGTCACTAGTGCTTTTTTTTTTTTTGATGAACAGTTATATAGAATGAGATCAAATTTGCTCCTGTGATGTAGGGATCTTTATATTGATGTAAGGATCCAATTAATTTGTGTTCATTAGAGAAACATTATTAAGATGTTACGTATTGTGTGACGGGCTTGCAGAAACAATTACCAGTAGCCAATATTCAGTTCTGCTAACCTCCATTGAGTGCTGAGATCCTGAGCAGGTAACAAATATTATTAGACCGTGCATTTTGGTACTTGACCTTTAGTACTGGACCAGCAATAGATAAAGTTTGTTCAGGTTTTAAGGTGATTTAAATTTTCTGGTATTGTGCAATAACAAGGCTCCAAGTTTCCAGAACTCGTACCTTAAAACCATAAATCAGAAACCATTAGGGAATTAATACCTTACGGTACATACCAACAAATTGCCACAGGAAATTCCTGTCTATGAGAATCATGTTTCTGGAGTAGCTGACTCTTACACTCTGTAACTCTGTAACATGGCATTAGTGTTGTTCTAGTAAACTTACAGTATGGTTCTTTCTGGATTACAGATGACTAGGAGACTATATATATATATATATATTTTTATTACTAAGGACAAGGGAAGATGAATATAAATTAGAACATGAACATAATAATTAAGCATTTTTTTCTCAACTGGCATGGATGTTAACTGGGATGCTCTTTAAATCTGTCCTCCCTAAAAAAAAAACACACAAAAAAAAACAACTACTTTAAATATTGTCTATGGAGGGAAGTAATCTATAACAAGAAGAAAAAAATCATCACTTTTTTTGAGAGCATCTGAAGCTGCGTGCGCAAAAAACAGGGCGCTCTAATACCTGGAACATTGTTTATTATTTTTAAACGCGTATTAAATCGAGATGAAATATAAAGTTAATCGCGATCCACCGTGAGGAAAGGTGACTTACCTTGACTGCGTATCACACAGGACAAAGAGAAGAGGATGAGCAGCATGAGAGCCATTGTAACGCGCAATTTTTAAAACTAGTCTCCCAAAGTTCCCAGTATACCTGCAGTCTAATTCAGACGGAGCCGAAAGGAACCTGTACGTGGGTGTGTTAGATCCAAGAAAGGACCGCTGGTTTACAAAAAAAAAAAAAAAGAAAGACCGTCCAATTAGTGCGTTTAAATGTCTGTTAGGGGGCGGGTTAGCCTGGTCCACACGCTCAGTTTTGGTAAAGCACAGTCTCAGTGACGCAAGAGATTTGACGCTACTTCCCAAACTATGTCTCAGACTTCAAGCGTACAACAGAAGGTCATGTCAGATTACGCAAGAAACGCACACGAACATACTAACGAATAGAAGTCGATATGTCTCAAAATGCTAGAAATCAGCCTTTCCTAAATGCTGCCTCTACAAATGTTTTCGCTTGTCCTATAAGCGTACCTGCCATTAGGAGGGAAATATAAGCTCTCTTTAAGACAGTCGCGCCAAACAGCTGGGTTTTGAAAGTGTGTTAAAGGAGCGCTTACGTGAGACATCTGGATCGGTTTGGTGGTGAGCTGTCTGCTGCGGTTCCGTCCAGACGTTGAAATATGAGACAAAAAAAAATAATGACTAGCACTAAAACTACTGTTTTGTCATGTGAATGCAGAAAACGTGTTGCTCTTTGTGATATTTATGGTGCTTCAGTGCAGATAGGACTTGGCTCGCGTCATTGCGCGCAGAGATGGGCTGTTTCAAGCAGGCGATACTCTCCACTGGAGACACGGTTTTGATTTTATAGGGTCCTTCCAGACACTTCGAAACTTTTGGCATGGTGGAGCCAAACGGCTGCACTTTCACTTTGCTGAACGAGCTCATGACGCTCACTCACACATCAAATTTCCGTTGCGAAACCTCTTGTTGCCTTTCTCACTAATTCCTGAATATAGCAATTATGAGGAAAAATAATTGTCAAACAGCCAAAAGCATTTCTGTGCCAGTCGACGCTGTCTGAATTTCTAATCATGGCTAGATCCAGAGAGGTAAACTACCATAATCAAAGCCACATGTGCTCTCCAAGAAGAAGCCACTTTGGAAGGTCACAATGTATGTGTGTGTGTGTGTGAGAGAGAGAGAGAGAGAGAGAGAGAGAATTATATGACATATATATTAAGTTACACATTTATTTATCCTTTGATTCATTTTTTTAATCACGTTGATAAATTTAAAGCTACTCATGTTAAAAAAAAACAACAAATTTGTGCCCAGCCCAGAACTTCAGAAAGAATCAAAATAGTGTACGTTTTTAGGAATAGTATATACAGTGGATCTGTTGTTTTGTTTGTTTCTTACATGGTATGGAAATGAAAGTTCGCCTGATGTCTTAAAAATGTGAGTAAACTCAACTTAAAACTTGTTTCAGCTCACAAGTAGTCAAAACTATGGATTACTGTAAGTTTCATTTTGCAAAACGTGTTCAATATCCAAACCTTGTCATGACAATTGAAGTTAAAGAGCAGAAATAAGTTCACAACTTAACTTAATCACACTATCATGTTTTACAGTGTATCTGTTTGTTTTTTTTGCTTTTTCTGCCTAGAAATGGGAAATGGTGTGAGGTAACGGTTGACTTCAGACACCACTTCTTATGTGGCTGTTAAAAATCCCATAAAAATGGCCTGTAATTAGGAGCAGACTAAAGCTGAGCTTTGTGATTTGATATCTAACTTTTTTATCTAAGATGGAACTCATGTAGCTCTTTCTCAGTCAGAATGTTCTACTTGGTATCTCTGTTTTTGTTCTCTCGGTTCCCCTTTTTCTTGAGGGCTTAACAAGAAACAGCAGAAAGCAATCTCACTGCTGTCAGGCGAAGGAAATTACCAGTACAGAGGGCATTTTAAATGACCATAATCTTCCAGAGGGCATTGATTTTCTTTTGAACTCGAAGTAGCTCCATCCTGTCATGAGTGTGTTACTCAGCAGTGGGCCACTAACGACAAGCATCCTTTCAGAATGGCCCCTAATAGGGCCTTTACCCACTCATGCCTAAATTAAAGCCTTATAGATCTACACAACTGTCTCAGGTTACCTACAGGCTCAGTATTAACCAGTCTGTTTAAAGAAAAACATATAATTGTATAATTATTATGATGGTCAGAATGCTGTCCATAATTACAACAAAATCTGGATTTCTATTAAATCTTTGTATAGTACATTAGCAAGAATAAATAATTCAAACATGCAAACAGCTAAATGTGATATGGCAGGGTCTGGCATAGCATGGAAAATTTGTAGGATACAATCGAAAAAGCACAGATTACCAAATATACCATACAAGAATTAACCTTATTGGGTAGGATACTTAAGTAATAAAGAATTTAAATATTAATGTTGAAAAGGAAAATGTAGAAAATATTGGTAAAGACCCAGATTTATTGTTTGCGTACAATATATCTATGCCTGTGTAAGTACTGCATCTTGACAAACAAAATCACAATTTTTCTTTGTTTATACTTGTAGACTTGTTATACCTTTTTTTCAGGAATCACACTAGATAACCGTGACATTAGTGGAGTCATGATTTGACATGAGTTTTGATATCAGGAAAAGTCAGCTCTGGAAAAAGCTGCTCCTGTTTTTTAACTGTCTTCTGTTCTTCCCAATCTGGTGAATATCCTTGGCTGCCAAATACTGGACACAGTTAACACCATTTAGTAATAATTAAACCTGGACTGTGCTATGATCCTCCTCTTTTCATGTCTTGTTCATGTATTATGATTTATTCATTCACTCATTCGCGATCCAAGTACATTACCCTAACTCTCTCTCTCGCTCTCTCTCTCTCACACACACACACACACACAATTTTAGCTTGCCCACTGGCATTTTTGGGATCTGGAATGCTTACAGACACAAGCAGAACATCTGAAACTACATTTGACTAATTTATTATAGATTATTTTAGTAGACTTGATTTGTCCCCCAATATCATCTGTATTAAATCTAAACACAAGTTTAAGAATGGTGAAAAGCACAAATCTTCCTTAAATCTGCCTGTGTAAGTATTGCAGGCTTAGAGGTAGA
This sequence comes from Hemibagrus wyckioides, assembly GCF_019097595.1. Lineage (NCBI taxonomy): Eukaryota > Metazoa > Chordata > Actinopteri > Siluriformes > Bagridae > Hemibagrus > Hemibagrus wyckioides. The sequence continues at coordinate 6,293,718 of NC_080723.1, read as the reverse complement.
GATCCACAACTGTGAGCTCAAATTCATAAGGAATATCTTATTATCTAACAAATAATAAGAAATATTTGGTTTGTAAGAAAGCCATAGATTTGAGCAAATGTAGGTGGTTTGAACATTACAAACTTCTTTCCCCTCTGCTACACAGCACAGCATTTTGCACAGATTTATACAGAAGTGTGCCATGTTTAAAAAAGGAGATGTACAGACAACCTCAGAACATTCTAGCACTATAGTCAAAATGTATGAAGAACTATCACCAACAATAATAACGCAATCCATGATGAAATTTATTACACCCTGTAAAAAGTTTCTGTATCTTCATCAAATCATGTTTTATTTCCCCTTTTCCTTCACCATATAGCTAATACATATTGTGTAATGTTCCCAAAAAACCCTGTTTAAAACTAACTACTGATGTAATGCAGACAGTGTAGCAAAGCATAACACAAATATAACGTATTACTTTCACAACAGCTTGTTCGAATCAGTATAGTGCCAATGAGCTCATGTATTCATTTATTTCTTAAATCCAAACACTAGAATGTTTTGTACTGTTCCTTATCCACAGTAAACCAAAGCTAGCAAGATCCAGACGAAAACACGAAACTCTGACTCAAGCAACTTTAAGAGCCTGTACAACTGTGAGGAAGCCTAGACTAAACAACTTAATTAAGTGCATGTCAAGACGTCAACAGACACTCCTCTTTGCTAATGTACATGACCAGCTGCATTTACATGAATTTTTCTAAGTGTCTGGTAAATGGATCTAACTGATCCTCAAATGGTGAGATGCATTGTGCCCAGACTTGGATGACTTGCACCTCCATTTGGGACAGATCCATCTGCTGTCAGTGCCTGCTATAAATCCCATCTGGTTCTTCCACACATACTTCCTCACCTGGCTGGCTGGACTCCTGGGGAGATATATGTGGTTCATATGGAGGGTTGTAAACCTCCTGGGGCAAGGGAAACCAGTATGCAAAACAATGTCACTCAGTTGTGATTGAAAGCATGAGGCATGCATGGAAATGTGGGTTAAACTTTCACATTTGCAACTGAAGCTGATGCAGAGTGGAGGAGGAAGATCTCTAAAGCTGTCTGGCATGGGAACAGGAATGTTTTCCACCAAATGGCCTATGAAAAATCAGGGTTTTTTTTTTTAACTAAATGTGTTTGCTTTACCATTTCTGAATGTTAAAACTGTGATACTGCACTGATAAATGGGGCATTATTGATGAAGGATTGTGTTGGAAAGTCTAGCTTTAACCAGCTTGGATCCAGGACTGGTTAAACTGACCAGAGCTGGTAGGTCTGATACCTCAGCTTGGAGCTGGTTATAAGCTGGTGTGTAAGTTTGGTAAAACTGCAGAAAGCTTGGTGGAACTTTGGTGGACCAGTTTAGTGAAACTAGTCAATGCATGATTATAAGCAGGTTAAAGCATAGTTAAACTGTTTTACCAGCTTGCTGGTTTCTATACATAATATACAAGTAATATTTTATTAGCATCGACTAGTCAACTAGCTGACTAATATAATCGCTAGTCACTAGTTGACTAGATGAGCAGTGAAAATAAAAACAACAACAAAGCACACAGTAAAGTTGGCAAAGTTTAATTTTAATTATTAGTCTGACTATATTTCAGATTAGAGGAAATCAATTCTACAGTCCACTGCACAAGGCTGGCATGATGCTGATGCCAGAACCCTTTGCAATATTTCAACAGTTGTTCCTTTTCCTTCTGTGTTTGTGTTTTTGTAATAGCATTCCCGCATTTGAGTTATTTATTCCAGACAGAAGAGAGGACTATGGCCATCCCTTTTGTTTTCGTGCTTTCAAAGGTTCAGCTGAAGTTTAACTGAACTTGGTGGGAAACCCCCTTTTTCCCTTTTGGTTTGGCCTCCTAACTCATTATAATATCAACAGGCACCCTTTAGGTTGTGTATAAAATCAGTTTGTTTGTGTTTTTGTGCTCATTAAAAAGAAAATGCAAACTATGAATGTTCGAGTGGCACATTCACTTATATTTTTAATGGCCGATTGAAAACTTTCTTATGCTAGGGTTTCCAGTCGAACATAAATAACAGAAGCAGCATCACCACTGCCCCAAGTGTCTTAAGCAGTGTATTACATTCTACCCAGATGGAGACCCTTACATCCTAAACAATGTGTCAGTTAAATTTGAATAAATACAACTTGATATCCAAATCTAACTAGTCAAATATAACAAGAGAAATTATTTAATTATTAAAGAAATGGTTGTAGGGAACACAAAATCAGTTATTTTGCAATGACTCTCTCCATCTCTGCATTAAAGCCTAATTCGACTGATTTGAATAAAGCAATCCAAGGATATAGATGATCCTGAAATATACTGCATGGAAGAGTGATCCAGGATCGCTGTAGTGTTCTCCAAACTGGTTAGATATGAGAGGAAGAGGCACAGTGCTGCTATTATAGCTATTAATTGTGGGACTGCCTATATATTTGAACCCAGCATGAAATCTGTCTGGAAATGCACTTGCCTTCTAGCCAGATATAGCCTAAATATCATAAGCTGGGTATGTAATTAATCTTTTAAAAGTGATTTAAAGAAAAGCTATTCCAAAAGTTGGCAACTCCAAAAAGAAAAACTAAAAATAAATAAATAAATAAATAAATAAGTCAGTAAATCCAAAAAAAGTCGGTAAGTAGCAACAGCAGTTAAACAGGGAAAGTCGCTCATATTCAGAGACAGATTATATAGCTTGTTAAGTCATTTTCTGGGTGCCAGTCAGAATACACAATGCACCTGTGTTTAGTTCATGTCTCAGATATTTCCAGATTTTTCTACTTTACTCAAACTCCACCCAGTGTGCGCAACTCTAATGTAACTGACTGCATACAGCTGCAGTCCTTAGACATGTGCGGTGGTGGCTCAAGTGGTTAAGGCTCTGGGTTGTTAACCGGAAAATCGGGGGTTCAAGCCCCAGCACTGCCAAGTTGCTCTTGCTCTTGGGCCCTTGAGCAAGGCCTTTAACCCTCTCTGCTCCAGGGGTGCTGTATCATGGCTGACCCTGCACTCTGACCCCCAATCTCTAAGGATGGGATATGCAAAGAAAGAATTTCACTGTGCTGTAATGTATATGTGACAAATAAAAGCTATTTCTTTCTATGTCTTTTTCTAAATCCTGCTCAAATTCTTTATTAGCTCTGAATATAGCCCACAGACACAAATGTTTATATGCAAAAGTCACAGATGGACTTCAGTCAAAACAAAGGCATGTGTTAGTGTAACCAAAAAGCATGTGGAGTGAATTTAAACCAAAAATAAGAACAGCGCTTACCATGCTTTGAACTGTGCCAACATGGTGAGAGGGGGGCATTTGTAACAGATCTGTAGGAGGACTTGATAAGTTAATTAATCACACCAGAAATACTCACAAGGTAATAACCCTGGAGCACTATTCATCTGTGACTGCACTTACAGTATTGTGATGGTGTCAGTGTGCTGGCCTGTGTGACTTCTGTCTTCATGGTACAGGTAAACCTGAGTTCAGCCCAAAATCAGCTTGCCAACCCCTCTGTACTTCAAGACCACTCAGGATCACTGAACGTTTTTGAACTTTCAAACTTGTGTTATGTATATTGTGTCTCTAACTGATGTGAAAATGTCTGTGTTTTATGATTTTTTATTTTTAATATTATTTGTAAAAAACACTTTATTGTCTTTTAAACAACTGAACAGCAGTTAAAGAACCACTTAATAGTAGCTCTGTAACTACATGTCTAAACTCATAATTAACAGTAAGCTTTGCTAAGCTTGTTATGTCTGTGATTTTAATAAAAGGAGACAGAGAATCTTCTTCAGATGTGGTCCAGTCTTGGCCCTTGACTAATGCCACTGAAGGGAGAAACAGCTTGAGGTTGTAAAGTGGAGGAGGAAAACATCATTTTGTGGTCCTCATTTTCTTTCAGGTCTTTTGAAAATCACAAAGTGTAATGATTGCTTTTGACAAGACTTCACCTATTTTAATACAAATTAAATGGAATTGGGTACAAGAAAGCTGAGAGAACACAACAAAACTTAGAAGTGTGCTTTTTCACATTGTTTTGTGTAAATATGCAGTGCTACATGCGAAGATGGAGGGAAGATATGAAAAAATTGGATGGAAGAAATGTAGATGTAATGAATTTTCCCCTTTGTTCATGTTTTCATGATTTGTTTTGTTTATATAGCAATTAGATCTTTGTTTTTTTCCATCCTTGTCTCCACCCCTGCCTTTTCACTGCCCTATTGGCTTCACATGCTTCATGATTAGTTCCTGATTCATCTCTAATTAGTATGCATTTAAGCACTGCTGTTTCACTGTCCCTTTACAAAGCCTTGTTGATTTTTTTGCATGCATATAATGCCTTCGTTCCCCTTTTTCCTGCTTGCTGTATTGCTTTTTCACTTCCTGGTTTTAACTCTTGCCTCTCTTTTTATTTTTGATTTAGGATTATCCCTGTCTGATGTGGTCTAACTATGTTATGACTCCTGTAAGAGAAATTCTGCCTGGATTAAATATATTAAATAATACACCTAGGTTAATAATATTAGATCTCAGTGTAACTCCACACACTACATGTTGTCATACATTACTTTTTACATGCAATAATTTATAGTCGCTTCTGATTGGCCAATTGTTATAATTAGGGGTCAACTGGGAGTGCACCTGTGGCTGTATTTTAGAGACAGTAAGTAGAAGGACTTGAAATAGTCAGAAGGAATGGGCAATTTTGGGAACCTTGTGGATGGATATCACAAACATGTAATTGAAGAAATTAAAAAGCAATGCAACAAAATTATAACAAAGTATATGGAGTATGAGGGTGGGGGTAGGCAATCAGTCCTCAAGGCCCCTGCAGACTGTCAATCTGACCCAGGCTTCCTTTATAAGAACATGGATGCAATGAGTGGTCACAGAAGAAACCATCACCTGCCAACTCCATGACCTCTCCAGCCTTGACCAAGATCTGCATCAAGGCTTCTTCAGCTCTGACCGAAGGCTATGATAGTGTTTGTGAGGAGGAGCATAGCATTCCCAGTTCTGAGCTGAGTATACAATTCAAGAGGGTTCCTCTTTCCTCAGTGGACAAGAAGGTTGTTGCTGAAGATCACAAAGATCTATGGTCTAAGATTTATGACCTTGGTATGGATATTGTTGCTTCCACCTTGAATTTAGTGAGGATACAGTTGATTTCGATGTGTTGGTAATATCCCTAGAAAAGAAGCAGTTGAACAAAATACCACAATAGTTTCATCTGATTCGTTGATTCTTCCCTATAAGGATTTCTAAAATGTGGTGAGTTTGGTTTCCCAGATCTCCCCCAATGCCTACCACAGACCAAAGGCTGTCTTCCGTTGTTCCTGCCTTCCCAATGAGTAACCATGGGTAATTTCTCAAGTCTTGAGGGCATTACGGGATGTCTTGGCAGAAATATCACCCTCACATCTGTCTATTAGCCTTACACCAGTTGCCAGGTGAAGAAACTGAACCACTCAAGCTGTTACCGTGGAGACCAAACCTGATTGGTGAAAGTTTCACCCATGACAAGAATGCCCTTGTTCACTTATCATCAAATGACACACCATTCCAGTGCTACGTACTGTAGTTAATCAACTGGTTCAGCTGGAGTTATGGGAATCTGCGCAACTGATGATGGCTCTCTGTCTACAGACGGTCAAGTTGATCACCACCACAGGGAGGCACCAGAATACAACTCACGAGTATGTCGATATTGACCAGAGACCTTCAGCTACAGCTTCAACTAAATAATTTGCCAGCATCCTAAGACAAGAATTCTAGGTTACTAGGAACTCTCCAACATCTGTAGCCCTGAAGAAGAGCTTCATTTACCCAGTTTTAAGGAACATATTCAGTTACTTTCTATGTGTTGATACCTGTGTCTCTGTCTGAGTTCCTTTTTCCTTAATAGACAACAGAATGGTTGCTGAACTTGGCAAAGACATTCGTGCCCAACCTCCTGACCCTGGTGTGCACATCATTGGTATGATTCCTAGCCTGGCAAGGATGCATTCACTTTGCCTCTTGACCCTGAAAGAGCAGGTCTATGGGGTTTGGTGTATGTGCCTCAGATTGAGTTCCTCTTTCAGAGGCTCTGTCTCTTGTCACTCTACACTTTTGCTCAGTTTCTTGGGAGGAAGCTCCAGCTGAAGGTTCCTGAAACCACTCATCTTTTCATAGGAAACAGGGACAATTAATGAATTGGATGAACATAGCTTGAATAGAATGATCTGAACAGCCCTGTGCCACTCAAGTTGTGCTTGCCTGCCCACCTTAGCATCACTTGTGATTTTGTGTCCCCTTGGAGGTTGATGAACCTCCAAGAACACCACTCTGGTGTTGAAGGTTCACACACGTGTGTTAAATCCCCTTAGAAATTCCTGGGAAAGTTGAACAATCTTTTCATTTTAAAGATCCAACTTTCATTTCAAGGATATTGATATGCCTTTCATTTACTTGTATTTTCTATGTGAAGCATTTATCATAATTTTATTCCCTGCAGGGAAAACACCTGAGGGTATGCCCCAAAGGAGGGTGCACTGGACCAATGCCTTATTACTCTTTTTCTTTTTCTGGTATGTCACTAATAAATATTTATTTTATATACATACTAGCATAGTTCAAAATTGGTTTACGTAAATACAATTTAAATATGATAAAGCACATTAAAGAGCCAATGTAAAACACCAATGAATAATATATACATTTTTAGGAATTATTAAAAATCATGAAAAGTCATTAAAGCCAGACCGAAGTCTTTTCATGAGTTATCTGAAACTCATAGACTCATCTATGAATGAGATGGCCAAAATGTTTTCCAAAATGAAGTCTCAAATGGCAGGTGAGTTGAGTGTCATGACATTGACCAGAACAGTCTGTGAAGGAATCAAGTAACTCTTTTTGCGATTGACTTTAAATCCTAGTGCTGGCCACCTGTGGGGATGAGGAGCTGGTCCACCATCTGGTGTTGGGACTGTCTGCAAATCAGCCAAGGGATTACATAAAACCTGTCTCTGCAAGGACTCTAAGGAAGCTTGCACACACTTTTGAGAATAGTCTGGCTGCTAAAGCTAATTCATGTGGAAGGACCCTAAATTGTTACATCATTCCACAGACATAAATAAGAAAGCATAGCTTGCGGTGCACAACAATTAGAATGTGGAAATATGTGTCCTTAAGGCCAATGGTCACAAATATTTGTATTTGTTGTATTAAAAAGGCATTTAAGTTTCATTCTACAGTGGGAAGGAACCTGGCCAACCTCTGACAAGAACCAGAAATTGTCTGTTATTAAAGTAGACAGTCAGATACAATGGTGAAATTCTGTGGCATATTTGGTGAATTATTCACTGAAACAGTGGTCGTGACCTGATCTAGAACAAAACTATTGTAGTGTTCCTGGCTGACAGTGTTCTGTGGCCTGTGATGTATCCTACACAGCTCTATTACTTTATTTGTTCTTACAGGTTCTGACAACCATCTTTGTGGAAATAATGCAATGACAGATAAGGATGCCTGAAGGCAACCTACCGCCTAAACTGTCTGGTTTGTGTTCGGACAGAAGGAAGCAATAATCTACTAGCTTACTAGCAGCAGGTGGTACGGAGTGTTATTGCCTGGCTTCAGCAATTGTATATGAGCCAGCCAAACCTCACTCCACTGCTATGGCACTCCATGCTTGTAGGGCAAGTTGAAGGATTTGTGGACCCATTGTGCTTTCAACTGTGGGTTTCAATTTCTCAAGGACCAGGCACACACTCGCTGTTTCTGTGGAGTCACATTCGTGTTATATAAGAATCATCAGAATGAAGTTCAAAGTTTTACTTTGGTCATTTTTTTGTACATATTGATGAGTAACAATTTGTTTCTTCTGAACAGTGGAAATTTTGCTGTTCCTTTTTATCCAAAAAATATTTTAAGTAAGAAAAATCATATACAAAAAACATATATAACATATTTCCAGTAGGAATGACTGATATTAAAAGGCAGACCCTAAAAAAGCATCTGTGTTCTTGGGTGATTTGGAGATGAAATAAGGGCCTCCCAGATTTACTGATCTGTGAAAACAGTTCTGTTTTTGTACGGCATGAGGTGACACTCGTAGCATACAAAATAGGAAGGTCTTTAAAAACCAGGCAGTCTGTCTAATAACTTTGGGGTCTACCTTTTGCACCTTGGTCCACTGGCTACATAGGCTTTGTGATCAATTTGGAATAAAGGATAAATCAGCAGTAGTGACACAGACACAGACTAATCCAGTAGCTTGATTAGATGGACCAAAGTCATAATCCTGATCCTGCAGAGCCCCAGAGGTTTTAAGATCATTTCTTTTATCAATTTTATGTTAACTATTAAGATGAAAAGACACTTTAATGGATTTCAACTTAGTGGGATTCATAACTGAAGGCTCAGCTCCAATTGAAGATATTGTCTCCCCTTAGAGAACAAAATCTGACTAAGTTTCTCTTTTGCTTTTTTTCCATTACAGAGTTCTCCTATAGGAGCAGAATGGCATATTCTTTATTCATCCTATATAATATACAAAAGTAAACATTGTTCAGTCAACCGAGACTTTCAGGCTCCTGAATTGTGTGATATACATCTGAGGCTTGTATCTCTTGAGAGATTTATTATTTATCTATTATTATTTCTCATTTTTAATGCAGTCAACTAATGAAAAAGCCTATTGATTTCAGCACTTTAGACAATTCTTTAGTCCAGTGGCCTTTTGCAACGTTTCAATGCTAGTTTAGGCTGTGAGGTCTGGCCATGGTGGTCTTCTGACCCTGTGCCATATTCATCTCAGTCTTTGGTTTCTTGATAATGGCAGAGGCATTTTGTGGGCAGAATGGGAGGGCAAAAAGTTATGTAATCTTTCTGTCACTCTCATAGGCTCCACAAGCCTCCTATGTGCTGTTTCATGAATGAAAGAGGAAGAAACAAGGGGGAGGAGTTGGTAAAGCTTCAATGAGGGCTGAGTGGTGAGATGGACCCGGATCCCTCCTGTGCTTCCACTCATATTAAATAATCAAAACTTCAAATTTACTGGTCATATCTCTGAGTTGATGACTACATTACACTTCAATACAATGACAGGTGAGTGTGATCTTCTGCATGTTTGGGAACATTTTTATTATTAATTAACTTTTATTATTAATAATGTCCGTATGACCAAAGGCAAGTACTTAAAGCAAGGAGTTTAGACTCAAGTGTATTATTTGTTTGTATATATTTGTTTGTTTTTCAACTGTATTAAGAGTATTAACATTCTAAATGTTAGCTTATAATTTCTAGTGTTACCATATTTAATATTTCCAAAGAGTCTTTTTTTAAAAGCTTTTAAGAAAGATTTTATTGTTGTAAAATTTTTGTCTTTACCTAGACCTTGAGTGTGGGCTGAAAAAAGCAAACTCAATCAGTAAAGCATCAAATTGGTAAAATATTGGTCAAGACTTTTAGGTATGCTAGTTATCTATAACTTTAGTCAATCAGTATAGAAACATGTTGTTTATTGACAATTATTGACATGTTGTTTTTGGCAATTCCAGTGGTTCTGTTGAAAATATTATCTCACTTATGTAATGTTTTGAGTTTTAACCTCCTAAGACCTGAGCTTACATTTTAGATTTCTTTTACCTATTTGGGGTTAGGAGGAACCAATAAATATAATAACCAGATATTATCTTTGAACGTGAAGCCACTTATTTTTGTGTACAACAGGTTCCAGTTACAAAGAATTAAGTATTATGGTGCACACAACCAAAAATGTGATGTCCTCATATGAGGCTGACAGGTCTTAGGAGGTTAAGTATGAATTTTACTGTCCTATTCAAGGAAATGAAGCTAACTAAAAAGCTTTTACCTTATCTCTATGGCTTTACTTATTTGTGAAAGACAGCAAACAATGGTATTTCCTATACTTTATTTTTTTTATTAAGACTAATTGAGCATATTTTAAGAAAAAGAAAAAGCACATTAAAGAGCCCTCTGTATGATCCTTTCTTTTCTTTGTACACAAGCAGTGTATCATATTTATAGCATTATGTAGCTGCAGTGTTACAATTAAACCGTATAATTATTTTTATTGCAACTATTTGGTAGTGCTTTTTCTGTACAGTAAATATTTATTGTACAACCTCTCGATATTATGTCACCCTGCCGCCACTTCCAAAAATAGATTTACCTAGTCAGCAAAGAGCACATCTTATGTCTCATTTTTCTGTGGACTTGATGTGAATTTTCACTGCTTGGTAATCATGCCATTTTGTCAGCCCCATGAGCCTGTGAAATCCAAGGTAAACTGTGATCAAACTCCCTGGCACTGAGGTTTCTCTTCAAACACAAAGACCTCCAGCCCTCAGGCCTATTCTGCTCAATGCTCAATGCCAACCCTTCATTCCCACAAGTTCCTTGTTAAAGCTAGAGTCTTTTTACTCCCCACCCCCTGCCTTTTCAGTGCTCAGCTGCAGTGGATGGAGGGTGAGTTGGTACTGGCTGTCTGCCTCTTTGCTCCAGGAGAGAGAGAGAGAGAGAGAGAGAGAGAGAGAGAGAGAGAGAGAGAGAAGGAAAGAGACAGAACACATTCTCAAGGCTTCTGGCACTGCATGATGCCATCATCGTTTGTTGTTTGAAACCTCAACTATGTCAAGGGAACAGTTATCTCTATCACCCCTGGAGAGAGGCAAAGAGGTCTGGAATGTGCTTTGCTCAGACCCCTGTGCATTGGACCTTTAGTGTGTGGGCCTTGAAGTAACCTCTTATTATCCAGTCTGTTTGTTAATTTGTTAGATTCAGTTTCTAGAGGGATATTTTTTCTCTTTGGACAAGCCAGTACTCTGTAGGGTCTGAGTGGCATGGAAAGCTTGAAGCCGTTAATGTAAGCTGACAGGAGTGAGCACGGTCAGAGAGTTTTCTGTTTGTGGGACAGAGAGAGCTCTTTCATCATGCCTGTGCTGGGTCAGGACCATATCCCTCAAAGCCATAATCACTATGGCTTTTATGAGTTCAGCCCAACACAATGATAGCATCATGTGATATTTGCGGTCATGTACTGTAAAATTAAATCTAAACATCTAAACATCTTTATACACATAATAAGTGAAACTATTAAGTACAAAAGCTTGTCTAAGTCTACAATGATCTCATCAAACATGTGGCCTGAGACAGCTTTAATTAGAAAGGAACACATATTGGGAGGTAATTAAGGTACAGTATTTTTTGCATAATACAAATCATAGAAGACATTTGTAAAAGGAATATTCACTCTTACACAATATTTCATACACAATAAATACATTTAAGATCTTGTTATCCAAAATATTCAGCATGAATGGCCTAACCTCATATCTTGAGCACAGATTATAGACCTGAAACACCCAGTGACCCCAGGAAACAGCAATGTGGATGTCTTTAAGATCACCACAAAGATATGTTACACAACTATTTCACAATTGTCTATGTGAAAGTTTTAGTTTTTATGCAGCATCAAGTGACATCTGTAGTTTATGGCTTTTAAAGTAATTTAAAGCTGAATAAGACCCTAATGTGTGTGCAGAATTTCAGTTGTCATTAATTACGGATTAAAGTGTGCTAATAGGTTTTCAGTTATTCAGTTTCTGATCCATATTCATCTGTTTGTCAAAATAGTACTTTTTTTTGTAAATGAACTACTTAAAACTAAAGGATAAAGCAAAAATTGATAATCATATAATTGAGAAGTGTTCAAGAATAAAGCAAAAAGGCCTAGGCAAATCCAAGACAGAAAAATTATCCATACCAGAACTGAAAGCTAGTCTGACTGAAAAGCAGAGACAAAGCTTAAAAATGCCACAGAGATTTCACAAACAGTATCGAGAAATAATCTAAGAGAGAGATTTTCCTGACCACCTGTCTTGTTTACATGAGGATGTTCATGTGATGAGGCTTCCCCAGCTGACACAGAGATATTTATATATGAACCACAATATATATGCTTATCTGTTTTGTCTTTTTCATGTGATTTGTCCCAGGAGAAAAAAATTTCGGGGGCAAAATGGATCCATCCAATGGTTTGAATCGACCACTGGACATTGTACCAAACACTGACGAGAAGATGAAGGACAGAGGCCAGTGGAGCAATAAACTGGAGTTTGTGCTCTCTGTAGCTGGAGAAATCATTGGTCTAGGCAACGTGTGGCGCTTTCCTTACCTCTGTTATAAAAATGGAGGAGGTAAGCCTAAAAAGGACAACAATTAGATTAAGACAATTATCCATTGCTTTGTACTAGGAAACAAGAGATTTGTGCCTTTATTGGAAGCCATTTCTGAGGTCAACATTACAATAGTGACCACATACAGTATGTAAATATGAACATCATTTATTTGCACATAATTTACTGTAATAAGTAGCACATAATTTAAAATGTGGTCCAGTGATGATTGCTGAAGTAAGTAAGTGTGTAAATAAATACTGCTCATACACTTTGTCCTAATTCCACTTTATTAGGGAAAACCTAATATTAATGTGAGACCATTCATTTTCAGACATCCAGTTATTTTTTTTAATTATTGTATATTTATTTATTTATTTTTATTACAGTTATTAAATAAAAAATATATATAATGAATTAATAATTAATTCAAATTAATTTAATAATGAATTAATTCAAATTATTTCATTATTGTTGCTTATAAAACTAACACCAAACAGATGTTGCAAGCTTGAATATGTTGTGTCAACATTCCCGTGGTGAAAGAGAGCTTTTTTGTAATTGGAATACGTTGGTCTGATGTTTTTTTAACTGAATGTTATTCTTATTAAGTACTAATTTCCAGCTTAGAAATAAAATGCAGCTCAGTTTAATTACACAGAGGAATGCTCCTCTACCTACTTTTACTACGCATTGTTACCTCGACCAGTAAATGGCTTTTATTATTAAGCCAAAATTTCCAGAACCTATTTTATAGTTATGCTTAGTTAGTTTGCAGAAAAGGGAAATTTCCCCTGGCGTTGCTTTTGCTTGCTCATTAGGGATCTACATCTAAATCTGTATTTCTTTAAAGCTGCTTTTTGGCATTCTCCCTTTTTACAAACAAACAGATGAAGCGAATTTAATAACTTAAATTATGATGCTGAGTAAGACATTATGTTCTTTTTTTCTATTTTGTAATATTTCTTTCTACAAATAAACTTATCTAAAACTACCTAGTATAATAAATGCATGTTGTATCATAATTTGAGGTAAAAATTTCTCAGTTTCACTGTTTATATTCATCTAACAAGCTGAGAACCAATCAACTTGACTAACTTGACTGAGAATCTATGAGCTGTTTTTATGTTTGCCAGGTGGCTGCAAAATTGACCTCTTGATCTGCTGAGTTCTTGAATACACAGCTTTCTCACTTTGTCACAGATGTTGTTTGATAAGTCAGGGGCATGCATCCATGGAAGACAGACATCTGGGAAAATATTAGTTCTATATATTTTAACAAAACAGTTACGAACAAGGTCTTGCTGTTCCTTCTGTACTGTAATAATTCTTGTACGATGCAGTACAACTTTTCCTCTGTGCATTTCTTTGACTCTGTGTTCATTTTTTCTATCTATGTACGGCATAGGTGCTTTCTTCATCCCTTACCTGATATTTCTTGCCACTTGTGGAATCCCCGTGTTCTTCCTCGAGACAGCACTGGGTCAGTACACGAGCGAGGGAGGAGTTACCTGCTGGAGGAAAATCAGTCCACTGTTTGAAGGTTAGAACTCTATCTTGGTGCATAAATGATAGATGTGCCTTTAAGAATCGTGAAGTAAACATGGTGTCAGTGTTTTGCTCTGTATAGAAAATGTAGGGTTTATGTGTAGCTGATCTGCAGATCGAGGCATTTCCTGCTGACTGGTAAAATAATTTATTAAAAAGCACCTCCTTAAGACAACATAAGCTATGTTTTGGTCTAATCTTATTCAAGATACAAGTCAATAACCCACTTTATTTTCCAGCTCCTTGAACTACACCAAGTGCCCATGCCCTGCAACCAACCTTATCCTAGCATGTCCTCCCCAAACTCCCTCCCTTTTTTTCTTTCTTGTATGTTGTTAGTAGACTATAGCATTTCCTGGCAGTGCTGCTCTGCAGGATACAATTTTTAATTGTTTAATGAAAAACACATCCATTTACAGTTCTATGTAGTGTTATGGATTATCCACAAAGCAAACCAGTACTCACCAGCCTTGGAGATAAAGAGACAAGTAAAAATAAAATAAAATTCTGCTTTTATTCTCCAGGACAACAAAAAGCACAAAGTCCTCTGTCCTGACTCCCTGGTGCTGGAAAAGTTGCTGACCTGTACCACACACTGATACTTGAGACATTTTCTGTATCTGTTACATAAATTTCTCCTAACAGAGCACATAACCATATCAATGATTAGACACCCTTATTTGTTAAAAATTGTTTAACAATAAACCTTTAATTTTAATTACAGCAGGAACTAGAAAATCTTCTAGTCAAGCAAAAAGTGAGAATTCAGCAACAGTGTTGTGTAATAGACAGAACCATGCTTCTCTGGTGCTGCTAGATGGCTAGATGGAGTTTAATACAAATTAATACATTTTATACAATCATCTAAAACATCCAGGTTGTTAAATATACATATATTAGGCCAACACAGAGACTGACAGACATGAGAAAACATGTGAGAAAACATGAAGAAGGTCATAGTTTACCAGCCACGTGCTGTGGTACAGAGTGGTTTTTTTTTTGCATTTGCATTTGCATTTGCTGTGGTTTCCCGCTGTAAACACTATAAAATCCAACATTCATGCTAAATTTTGCAGCCAAGATCTATAATCAAACAGTATATGAGCATTATTTAAAACACAAAACACAATAAATGCCGAATACTCAGTTTTTGTTAACTGAATAATCAATAATAAATCACGTCTCAATCAGGTCTGATTGCATTAGAAGTCAACAAAAGGAACAAGACATCATTGTGAATAAAAAGACACCTCTGCTCTGCCCTCATACACAACATACCCTAAACTCACCCCTAATACTCATCATCAATAACTATTACTAATTATGTACTATATTAGTATTCTGTTACTACTGTATGTCCAGTCAAAGTCTAACAAAAGCCTGCGTTATCAAATAAAGAAAAAAAAATAAAACTTTATAGAGTATTCAATAATTTAGCTCTCACTGATCTGTTTTTGTTATAAAATGCACATGTTCACACTTTTTAATGCATATCTCCTGCATATAACACACACTGCATGACACATACTATAAATAGGTTTTAATATTTCCTTCATATTTCCTCTTGTCCAAAATAAATTCTTTAGTTTAAATACTTGTCGCTCTTAGACTTGTGTAAGTAAAAGAAAATCGAGATCAAATAAAATTATCAAATTAAAATGATTAAATATTCTTATTACATGAGGACAAATTCTTAAAAGTGTGTGATTTTCAGACTTTATGCTTACATTTACACCAAAATAAAACTACCAATAAGGTAGCCAGTTGAAATAAATCAGGGTTAATACCAATATATATATATTGTATATATATATAGGTATGAACCCTGATATATGTATATATATATATATATATATATATATATATGTTCTTAGCTGTTTAATGCCAAAGACCTCAAAACCCAATAACACAATAAAAAATAGAAAAATAATGAAAGAAAGAGAAAGGAAAAAATGAAAGAAAAGAAAAGAAAAAGAAAATTGTCTTTCTCACTTATTTCTCTATTAATCGGCTTTATTCATCAGGATCAGAAAAAGGAAAAAAATGTATTCTGATATGGACACTACTTGCTCATTTTGGGACTGCATCGTGCCGAAATCGCATCTCTTTTGAGAATGCATACACTAATGTTTTGAAAGGCCTGTTATAAGTTATTGTATAAAGATGTTTTATTTGGATTGAATCATTTTCAAGATACTTTAACTAAATTCATTAATTGTGACAAAGGTCTAAGATCAAATTTTTAGTAGTATAAAATGATTAACTTTGTAATAGCAAAGCCTATTTTAATAGTTTTCAGGATAGATCTGAAGGAATACCAAATTTCTTGAATGAGTAAGTAACCAATAAGGTTTTTTTTTTCACTGAAATAGTCCACTTTCTTCACTTCCTTGATATGTAAACTGTGTTGTCTTCCGTGTTCGGTATACCTCTTTCATCATACCTTGCACAGCCTCAGCTGGAGCACTCAATATCAAATTTTTTATTTTGTCCAACTGGTTTCCCTTTTGGATACTGAAGTATTTTACCTTTTAATTGAACATCTGCACTATGTTGCAGCGATTTAATGTGCATAAAGTTTTTCTATGCTGCACTTGGATTTCATGCTATTTGCTATACAGTTAACTCTCAGTGAGTATTCTACCAGCCCTATGATAAGATCCTTAATTAGCATAATAACAATGCTATATATATATATATATATATATATATATATATATATATATATATATATATATATATATATATATATATATATATATATATATATATATATATCTCAAAACAAGAACATCAAAATGGATTTCTTTGCTTGTTCTGTGAATTGGATATTTTCTAACACACTTAGACAGATATCTCAGTACGCATCAAGTTGTCTTATATCTCAGATATTGAAGGGAACATAAAAATACTGAAAATGAAATGTTTCATCTTCTAATTTAACCCTTTCATGATGCATTGTTTTATCCACATATTGTATACAGTACATTCTGCTCTCTCATCCTTACATAACTTCACTGTATAATTTCAGAGAGTAGAGAGTTGCTGAATCATTCCTCGTAGTTTGCGATTAACATGTGTGGAGATGAATAACTAAATTAAGGGTTAAGACTATATTCAAGGGTTGATTACTTGGAACATACAGATCGAAAGCATATTATGAGAACATTTTCCCTTAGTGTAAGATATCTGCCTGATTATTTATTGATTTGTTCATTTATTTGTTTGTTGTTTATTCATTTATTTATTTAGTTGTATATTTGTTTGTTTGACTGATTGTTTATTTATGTGTTTATTTGGTTTGCTAGTTATTTATTTATTTATTTATTTATTTATTTATTTATTTATTTATCTATCTATCTATCTATTTATTTATCATCAGAAGTATCCAGTAATAGCCCTTTTCATTCTCAATCATTACAAACAGACGCATGTACTCTACATTTTGTTAAACAGTTGGTTGTCTGACAGAAATTAAAATAAGATTAAATATTTCCACCAAGGTTTTTTATACTGTAAGATACAGAATGGGGCTATTTTTAATTTTTGTTTCTGATTTTTTTTTTTTAACATTTCATGAACCATTTTTGTTTGTTTTAACCAGGAATACAAAAGCACACTGCATACACAGCACAAATGTTAACCTAGCTACCATTAATGAAATTTTTAGACATACGGTATATGTTGTCTTGTATTTTTTAGGTGTATTTGCCAGAGTGAGGTCTTGGGGGTAGTATCATTTTATGATATTATGTTATTCCAGCAAACAATTAGTGTAGCACATTTTTGTCTGAACATTATGGTAAATATTATTTTCAGAAACATTTTTATTTGTTGGACAGCGGACACAGGTGTCTTCCAATTTAGTTTTTTTTGTCCGATTTTAGGAACCTTTGGGGAACTTTGAGTTACAACCATTTAATGAAATGTTGCTTGAAGACTTTACTAAGTCTAGGCTATACCAATTGCTCAACTCTCTGTTCTCGTTTTCTTTTTAACTACAGGTATTGGTTATGCCACCCAAGTCATAGTAGCCTTGTTGAATATCTATTACATAATCGTTTTGGCCTGGGGAATCTTTTATCTGTCCTTCTCCTTCTCTTGGGACCTGCCATGGTCCTCCTGCAACAACACCTGGAACACAGGTTTGTTTTTCTGTATTGTTTATAATCCTTTATTATGACTTCTACTCATGAACTGTGAAACAGTACAGGTCATTCAAAGGCAAACTTTTCAGATTTCGTCTGCCTCAGATTCCTACTAACAGCAAATTATTTTGTTTAGATGCTTGCATGGAATTTCAGCGAAGAAACAATTCCATTGACCAAAGTCATCTGGAGAATGCAACTTCCCCAGTTATTGAATTTTGGGAGTAAGTATATCAGTATTTTTGCTCTGTCTGTGTTTGAGGCTAACCAGGGTACTTGAATTTATTTCGCAAATTATTTTCAAGAAAAACATTAGTGTTTGTAACATAAAGGGTGTCATGCCATGCTAAACCATGACTTTTTTTTGGCCTTGTGAATTGCATGTTGCAATTTCCCAAGAGACTTTTAAGCCAGTGTCCAGTGCTCTTGTGTATACTCTGTAGAATTCTCTGTACAAGGCAAGAGAATTAAACACATAATTGGATAATTCTCATAAATTCTCAGAAAAAAAAAAAGTCTTCAATGCCGACTCTGGCCCGTTTGACCTTCATTATTTCTCTTATGTTCAGGAGAAGAGTCTTACGGATATCCTCAGGTATCGATGAGATCGGAGAGTTGCACTGGGACATGGCCCTTTGTCTGCTTTTTGCCTGGATCCTTTGCTACTTTTGCATTTGGAAGGGTGTCAAGTCCACTGGGAAAGTGAGCTGAAAATGACGGAGAGATAGCTTTACCCATACTGTTGAAAACGGAAACTTTCCCTGCACTTTTGTATGAGTTAGAGATGAGTGTTAATGCTCCTATGTAACTGTGACTTCCCAGGTTGTTTATTTCACTGCAACCTTCCCGTATGTTATGCTGCTGGTTCTTCTAATCAGAGGGATTACTTTGCCTGGGGCATGGCGAGGGATCCAGTTCTATCTTTACCCTGACCTGGGACGTCTAGCGGACCCACAGGTAATCAGATAATAATCATAATTTTAAACCTGTTGTTCTTTAGATGTATGCTGTGGTGTTGAAAAGGATTTGAAAAACCGAATGTCCTTTATAAATTACCCTTATTACCATCATAAAGGTCTACATATATTTGATAAAGCTATTACAGTCAGAATTTACAAAACATCTAGAATGTTTTGACAGTAAAAAAGCTCGGATGGCAGGAACGCATTTTTAAGTGTACCAGGCACTCCTTTTGTTAGATTATGGACTATTTTGCTGTCTTTAAACCACACATGAACACATGAGTTCTTTCTAAGGCCTTCTCAAGGAAAAAAGAGGGATTTTTCTTTCTTTTCTATGCCGGAGAGAATTGACCAGATGTTTATTGTAACCCTAAAGCTGGCCACCCTGCATGAAAACATTGTTCGTTTCATCTCTCTGGAGTGTCCTGCTGTGCACTTTGACCTCTGCCCCTGTTTCCCCATCTGTTACAAAATGAGGGTTCACCCATGGGAAGAAAAACAGGGAAATGTTCAAAAGAGCAAAAGGACATACCAGTTCAGTTTTTATGTTTTATTTACTTAAATATTTGCAGTGAGTGGTTTTTTTTTTTTAAATACATACGATATGTTGATATCTCATTGACTTTTCATATAGTTAGCTCAAATATATTCTATATTCTGTCTGAATAATTGTATAGTTTAGACTGCATCTTATCTATAAAATACATTTTAACCATATGCATTTACATTGTGGTCAAAATCCATTTTCATTAACTGAAATCTGATCATCGTGTTACACTTAATATAAAAATCAGCTAATCATATTAAACCTTCAGCTTCCTGTGCTGTTCCTGATTTTCACATTTTTTGTTACACAAAACAATGGATCTGCTGCGTCAAACTGCAATTTTGTATGTGAATTTAAATGATCCTGCATTTTATATCTTCTTCTTCTTCTTTCGGCTTTTACCTTCAGGGGTGGCCACAGCGAATCATCTCTTTCCACCTATCCCTATCTTCTGCATCCTGTACACTTGCACCCACTAGCTTCGTATCCTCATTTATTACATCCATATACCTCCTCTTAGTCCTTCCTCTTTGCCTCCTGCCTGGCAGCTCCATGTCCAACATTCTCCTACCAATATACTCACTCTCCCTCCTCTGAACATGTCCAAACCATCTTAATCTGGCTTCCCTAACTTTGTCCCCCAAACGTCCAATATGAGGTGCCCTTCTGATGTACTCGCCCTTATCCTGTCCAACCGTGTCACTCCCAGATCCTGCATTTTATATGATATGTATAATCTTTATCCATATATAATCTTGGTATTTGAAATGAATAAGACAATCAAGTGTAAATGGGGTCAAATTCACTAAAGCAATATATGCTGGTTCCTAACTGACCCTGAATTTACCCACCTGACTCAACAGCGTTGTACGTCAATGACATACTGTAAGGTGGTAAGACAATGAGGTGCAAAACTTTTCAATGAAATGTTAAAGATAAAAGTGGTTCAATACAATAAGGGACACAAACTGGAACATTTTACAGGACAATGTGAGGCAAAGAAACAGAAATAGGATTGTGTGAAATTTTAACAGCAGTGTACATTCAAGTGTCCTACAGTAAAATTGTTTGTAGTTATCAGTTAGCAGATCAAATTTGTTTTTAATGTTGATTGTTGAAAAGTTTAAGTCAGTATAAATAAGTTTCGTTATATCTCTCCAGTCTAGAAATACAAACTTTTTGGCTATTGTTAGCTAAATAGCAGCCCAAAGCGGGAACCGAACTTGGATCTTCACGGTAATCTTGACCACCTGCGTTCAGAGAATCAAACCCACATGCAAGATAAAATAAAAGCACTGTTTTATTAATGAAAGTAAAAGTAACACAAGCCACAGGACAAATACAACGCAAGTAACCAAAACGTAACCATAACATGGGAACACAACAGTATCAATAGACCGGAGCATGTGAATATAAAACAATGACTAGCAACAACAGACACAACAAGGCAGGTATATATAGGACAGAACATCAAGGTAAATGTGAAACAGGTGACACAGTATGAAAGCAGAACAATAGCGAGGGTGTGGCACAACACGCAAGGGAACAATGACAAGCAAAGCAGGCTATGATGAGATACCTTCCAGGAGCAACCCCCTCTGGTGGTCTGGCAGGGAACTATCCCAGTAGCTCTTGACATTAGTGAAGTCTTTCACATGTCAGTCTTTCACTTAAATGTTAAGTTATATGAATTCTCATTCCTCTGAACTTTCCCAGGTATGGATGGATGCAGGAACGCAAATCTTCTTCTCTTACGCTATCTGTCTGGGCTGCTTGACAGCACTGGGCAGCTACAATAAATACAACAATAACTGCTACAGGTGAGACCACTGAAAAGGCGAAATTATTCAATCCAAAATAAAAAAAAAATATGTTATTCTTGTTGCACATAAATGTGAAAAGTGGCTTTTATTCCACATCAAAAAATCTTAGCAAATGATTTTCATTTCTAAGCAAATATGCAGTTTTGTCTGAAAACCTCAAGTTTTCTGGCCTTTTCTTTTTTTTTACATCCACAGAGATTGTGTGGCTTTATGCTTCCTGAACAGTGGTACAAGTTTTGTAGCTGGATTTGCTATTTTTTCTATCCTGGGTTTCATGTCTTTCGAGCAGAATGTCCCGATTTCTGAAGTTGCAGAATCAGGTAAGCTTTTCAAATGGTGGTCTTTAACAATTATTTAAGATTTTTTATCATGGTCTGGATATTAATAATATGGGTGAAAATGTATCTTCAATGAAAATGAAAATGTATCTTCAAATAAATTCCAGCTATTACATGCAACATGAAGACAGTGAATGCTGAGTCAGCATATTTAAAGTAAATAGAAAAGCTTAAACTAGCACTTTTTAAAACTAGCAGCTTAACAGGAAAAAAAAAATCACTTGGCATTATGGTGTCTGCCAAATGCTGTAAATCTAAATGTAATTGGCAAAAATTGCATTAGACAATAAACTTGGCCACTTAAAATATGTAAGACCCATAAAATATGTAATAACATAAGAATGCTCTAGTGTGTTTATGTGTTTATGTGTGTGTGTGTTATCTACAACATCCATGATAACAGTGCATGTGGTTTTTTGTGTGAAAAACTGTTGATTTTGTATCCAGGCCCTGGATTGGCTTTTATTGCATATCCACGTGCAGTTTCCATGATGCCTTTCTCTCCTCTGTGGGCCTGTTTCTTCTTCATTATGATTGTCCTGCTTGGCCTGGACAGTCAGGTAAAACACAAATGCAGTAATCAGTTGCATTAAGACTATTCTCTGTTCTGGCACCTACGATGTACGATGAATAAAGTTCCCCCAGATGTCAGAATAGACACAGAATGAGACACTGGTTGTCTTCACACAATGCCGAAAGACCTAGCTTTTCTAGAAACACTTAAATTAGCACTTTGATTTGAAAATATGCCGTCTATGTGCGTGGGTGTCACCCAAATGAGGATGGGGTTCCCTTTTGAGTCTGGTTCCTCTCAAGGTTCCTAAGGGAGTTTTTCCTTGCCACACTCACCTCAGGCTTGCTCATTAGGGATTAATACAAATAAATTAAATATAAGTCTATTATTAATCTTGAGCTTTTTGTACTAATGTCCATTGTTAAAATCTCTATGCAAATAAAATTTAATTGAATTTAACTTTTCTTGCTATAGTACATCCCGACAGAGTTTTCAGGCTGATGGTACTGTATTCAGTCTGTTACTTAGTTATACAGTAACGGGATGTATTTATGAATAGAGATTTCGATGCACTTCTGTAAATCACTCTCCATAAGTGTCTGCCAAATGTAAAGACGTGACTATGCTCTATTGTGACAAAGACTTCTCCCTTAATTATAGAATACTATATTATAGAATAATTATAGCGTTAATTAGCTTATATAAAGACTTTCAGCACTTTTCATCATTTTCATCAAGAACCTATTGATAAAATAGACTATTGAAGAAGTAGCCTTTATTGTCAAACATACATTACAGCACAGTGAAATTCTTTCTTTGGAAGTTGGGGTCAGTGCTCAGGGGCCCAACTGTGGCAGCTTGGCATGAACAACCCCAATCCTTTTCCAGTGAACAACCCAGAACAACAAGATTCTTTTATGAATATCCAAGAAATAAATAGTTTTTTTTTCCTCGTCTGACTGTAATGCTATAATCTTCAATTGCATGGATTGATCATTGAACATTTTCCTAAACCATTCATTAGCTATTGATCTGGCTTAATTTGGCTCCTTATTTAATCTCTTAGTTTGTCTGTGTGGAGAGTCTGGTGACGGCAGTAGTTGACATGCACCCATCAGTGTTCCGTCGTAAAAACCGGCGAGAACTCCTTATCCTTGCTGTGGCCTGCTTCTCCTTTCTCATGGGATTGATCATGCTGACAGAGGTAGGGCAATTTCATATTTATTGACTGGAAAACTCAAACAATTGCACTGCCCCATATATACCATGAAAATGAACATAACGTTATAAGACTCTGTCATTTAAACAAACAAAAAAAATCTCTCTTCTCTCTCTCTCTCTCTCTCTCTCTCTCTCATGTACAGGGTGGAATGTATGTCTTCCAGCTGTTTGACTACTATGCAGCCAGTGGGATGTGCCTCCTCTTTGTTGGAATTTTTGAGACTATTTGCATTGCCTGGATTTATGGTAAAAATTTGTTTACAAATATTTCTATCTCATTTTCTCTATGTATTTTTTTATTTATCTTTTCATATTTTAAGTTAAAATGCTAGGTCACTGGAAGAATGATTGATAACTGTCTAACTGTTTAGTGGTACAATCATTTAGTGTATATTATTAAAGTGTTCCACACCTCAGAGATATGGGATTAGATATGATGACCTGAATAACATGAGAATATGAAATGAGAATATTGAGCACACAAAGCCCTAACAAAGTTACCTATCAGAATGAAGCAGTGCTCTTATATCCTCTGCTTGTTCTGTTAGTAGAATTAGTTAACCCTATCCCCTTACCAAGGTACCAGACTGTAAACAAATGTCCTACATTAAATCATATTTTGCGAGTGAATTTAGCTAGTGTTACATGCCTTGGTTTGTGCCATCAATTTGTTCACTCACATTGGCTTGCTAGTTTTATTATCAGTACAGTGAGCTAGCTTAGACATCAACCAGACATTTTATATATCACCCAATAAATTCTATAACACTTCTACATCATGAAGAAAACTGTTTTTTACAGAACTTGTAAAAATGACAGAATAATAAATAATTTCTGGAGAAGTTACTTAAAATAGATGGTTGCCCTGTGCATGGGAATGGTCAGGATAAATAATTCTATTTCAGCCAGCCACTTAAAGGCCTCAGAGACATTTTGGCTTCTCTTTTAATGCTATGTTACTGCATGCACCCTTATGTACCTTATTTAAAAATGATTTTTAGGTGCTGATCGTTTTTATGACAATATTGAAGACATGATTGGATATCGACCTGGACCTTACATTAAGTACTGCTGGTTGTTCCTGACTCCAGCCACCTGTTTTGTAAGTTTCTCTAATGTGTCTCTGATATGTTTTTTTTATTATTATTATTTTTAAAAAATTACCTAATGTTGGTGTTACTAGATTTTATAATTATGAATGTAGCTATCTTAATATATATCTTAATGTCTTTACATCGCTACTAGCTACTTTTTATTCACAGAAATTTGCTAGGCATTTAAGCCACATGCATTTATTATTATAAATAATATTTATCATTTGTCTCTATAGGGCACCTTTGCTTTCTCTTTGATCAAGTATACTCCACTAAAGTACAACAATGAGTATGTGTATCCATGGTGGGGTTATACACTGGGCTGGCTTCTAGCATTGTCATCCATGGTCTGTATCCCTCTGTGGATCGTGTATAAGATGTGCACTTCCAAAGGAACAATAAGAGAGGTAGGAACACTACTGTAGCATGCAAGATACCAATGCCACAATTTTTGTTTTGTTTTTTTGTACTACTGTTCTACTACTTTCCTTCTCTTTATCCTTAGCGATTCCATGAGCTGACCACACCATCTCCTGATCTGCCTATAACACGACAGGAGCAGGAGAAACTACAGGTTGTCTTTGCTGCTGATGGGGAAGGTCTTCCGCAAAGAAGAGCTTCTACCAAGGATGGATACTTTCCTGTCAGCGAAAAAGAATCGCAATGCTGAATGCCTTAATGGCAAGAGACACTATGGAGCACTTTATGTTTTTATAAATGTGGTCCTTGAAACCCTTACATTAATACCTCACACTGCTGATGACAGCCAAATAGCACCAAATTGAGGGGAAGTAAAATCTTTTTGTTGTGTCTTTTGGAGCTTAGAAAAGGCAATGTCGCCCTCTATGGGCACCATTTTTGATTGACATTTGTTTTCTCCAGTCGTATGGGTCATTTTCCTATTAGAAAGCAGTGCAATTTTTCACTGTAAAAAAACTGTGCAATTTTTAACCAGTAAAGGTTGCCTAGTCCATGTAGATTTCTGTGGGTTCCAGCTTCTTTGTTTTTTTCTCTTATATCTTCAAAAACACGACAGTAGGTGGATTGGCTACACTAAATTACCCTGGGTGTGAACATGTGTGAATGTGTGTATGCACAATGTCCAGGAATGGGCTGGTGTCCTGTTAAGGGTGTGTCCACTCTTCGTGTGCAATGATTCCTGGATTTGCAAAACTGAACAGGATACATCAGTTACTGTAGATCAATGAATGAATGAATGAATGAATGAATGAATGAATGAATGAAGACTGCCTAATACTTTTAGATTTAAACCTGGGTGATGGGATTCAAAAAATCAGCGTTGATCAATATTTTCTACATTTTGGGAGATTTTTTGGCTTATTTCCTCCATTTGGTCATATATTTTGGAATCTGTTTAACCTTTTGGGCTGTGTGAAAAGGATTTTGTTTATTAAATACATAATATATAATATAACCCCTACAAAAAAGTGTTTCTTTTTTCAAATTTCAATAAATTAACATAGAAATTGAGGCTCTGATTTATTATTATTCCATGTTGAACTTGCATGATGACACCACTGCACAATGTAGTTGTGTCTTTATAATTGGAATTCACTCTACAGTAGGAGTTTACACAGAAAAAAGGACAGCCACAACAATGTATAATATTATATCAAGTGTAAACACAGTGAAATTCACTCACACTACTGTACTGGAAATGGCACACTGTCCTAAATTCACTGTCCCAGTAATACAGATTTACACAATGCAGTCCACTTTAGAATGTCAAATATGTTGTAGTATTTCTTATAAGTTATACAAGTAAAATCTTACTACGTGAGCAAAGCTGTAAACTGAATGACCAAACCAGACTCAAGTCAATTATTCATTTCTTACTTAAATATTAAATTCAATAAGGTTCATACTTTGAAAGTAAGGTTCAACTTAGACTAATCCCAATATATAACAATGATAATAATAAGCAAACTGATTGCATTACTGCAGGTCTATATATGACATTCTGCTACCTTCTGGTGAAAAGATCTGCCAAATGTACTGAAATGAATGTTTTGTTTTGTTTTTTTTCCTTAAATGTTAAATCATTGACTGTTGTGTGATATCACTTTACAAATCCATGAAACTACACAAATATTGTTCTCCTTTTTTTCATTCAATATTTGTATTATCAGTATCTTGTACTGTTGTATAGTGTTATCTGTCATTATCATTAGAATGATTTAAAATAAAAATGGGAGTATATGGGTTTTGTATGAAAATACAACAATTTAGATACAACAATCATTAACTGACTTTTTTATTCAATATTCTGTCTATACTTTTAGATTTTTATTGTTCTTTTTAAAATGTGCTGATGCATGACCAGTCTACATGTATATAATATGTACAGAATGGGTACATTTGCATCACAGGACATATTGTATATTCCATTTCCTGTTAATGACTCTGAAGTACCCTGATTAAATCCATTTAATTCTTTATTTGAGTCCCTGGTGTTACTGTAATGTACTGCATATTGAATTCAGAGCTTGAGGAAACTGAAGCATGTAACTGTTTTTCAGTTTTCTTCTTTGTTTCCTTGTGCTATTTATGTAAGTGGCACTGCATAGTAGAATGTAATGCAAAATGCATGAGGAAAGAAAATGAGGGGGAATTAGGTAGGACATACCTTACTTCTCTCTCTCTCTCTCTCTCTCACACACACACACACATACACACACACACACAGTAAATGTATGTTATGTTACATTGATGGAACCCATGGTTATTAAAATGACTACATTTATTACTGAGTTGCCTGGTCAAACTAAATAACTACTGTATACCTAAATAATTGGATCTAATGTATTCTGTCAGTTTAATCTCCAGATATAAATATAATGTATGATATATATAAAGTTTATGGACCCCTGACCATTCAACCCATAGTGTTAAACTATTCGTTCCCACTTTGCTGTTATAATGAGCTCCAATCTTCTGGTAAGGCTTTTCACTAGATGTTGGAGCATGGCTTTGGGGATTTGTGATCATTCAGCTACAAGAGCATTAGTGAGATCAGACACTGATGTTGGATGAGGAGGTCTGGAGTGCTTTCAGTGTTCCTGTTGATCACAAAGATGTTCATTGGGGTTGAGGTCAGGGCTCTGTGCAGGACACTCGAGTTCATTCACTCTAATCTTGGCAAACCATGTCTTCATGGGCCATTGTCATGCTGGAACCGTTTTTGGGTCTCTTAGTTCCAGTAAAAGAAGACTATAATGCTATACATAGAAATATATTGGTGTACTAGTCAAAGTCAAAGTCAAGTCAAAGTCAAAGAAGCTTTATTGTCACTTCAACCATATATAGCAGATGCAGTACACAGTGAAGTGAAACAACGTTCCTCCTAGACCAGAGGTGCTACACATAACACAGACAAAGTACAGTGCCGCAGACAAACATAGATCTAAACATAGAGATAAAAAAATTAAACTATAATTTAAAAATTAAAATTAAACTAAAAAATTAAACTATACTTAAGGTGCAGTCTTTAAGAACTAGACATACAACAGAAGTGCACAGGAAGACAAGACAAGACAAGACAAGACAGTGCAGACAAACAACATATAGGCCGACTTTGTGCAATGAACAAGACAATGTTAGTCAATGAAAGAACAGTGTATACAGTGATAGCAGTCTGAATATGTCCAGCACAGTTCAGTTCTTTTTTGTGCGTTTGTTATGTATGCCTTCCTCAGCCTTCGCAGGAAGTAGAGACGCTGCTGGGCTTTCCTGGTGATGGAGCTGGTGTTGAGTGACCAGGTGAGGTCCTCCGCCAGGTGAACACCAAGGAATTTGGTGCTCTTGACGATCTCCACGATGGACCCATCGATGTTCAGTGGAGAATGGTCACTCTTTGCTCTCCTGAAGTCAACAACCATCTCTTTAGTCTTGTTGACGTTCAGAGACAGGTTATTGACTTTACACCAGGCTGCTAGTTGTTGCACCTCCTCTCTATACGCTGACTCGTTGTTTTTGCTGATGAGACCCACCACGGTCGTATCATCGGCGAACTTGATGATATGATTAGAGTTGTGCATTGCTGCACAGTCATGAGTCAGCAGAGTGAACAGCAGTGGACTGAGCACACAGCCCTGAGGAGCTCCAGTGTTCAGTGTGGTGGTGCTGGAGATGCTGTTCCCGATCCGGACTGACTGAGGTCTCCCAGTCAGGAAATCCAGGATCCAATTGCATTGTAAGGTGTCCACAAATGTTTTGGACATTATAGTTGGCACTAACAAATTATCTAAATATTATAGTATATATTTAAATATATATTTGACAGCTGAATGTATCTGTATAGATGGGGAATTTATTTCACAGTTAATGTGACCCTTTGCTGCAAAAAGTTTGATATCAAAATTACCACCCAAAGGGTCTATATGCTGTGGGGGTATAGAAATATAAAATATATATATAGAAACATAAAGGTGATTTAGGCAGAAATATACAGCCACAGAGGCCTGGTCTCATCTAAATAAATTTTGTTTCAGTTTGACTAAATAACCCTGACACAGCTTGAGTATTTATCGGCCACCAGGAGACGCTACAATTTTTCTCCCCAGACTCCGGGTTCTGTTTACGGAAGTCGATGTGACGTGTCAGTATTCACACAGGCATTGTGGGATCGGAAGCGTCGGTCTTACCATGGAGAGAGCAGAAAACACCAAAGTTGAGAGCGAAATTAGCAAATAAAGCACCTGTCTTTAAAACCGGGGTCGTTACTGATTAATAAAGATGATAGTGACTACTATGGCTGATATCAGGGGTTCTCGGTGAAGAGACATGGATGTCCGTTATGTCATCGATTCTCGACACTGGGAGTAAGAAAATTTGTGTCAATGGACGTTTGTGCGCTGGATCGTAGAGTTTCCGACGTAGAAGATTTAGGCCATTTTTAGGAATTAGGAACTACATTTCTTTTCGTTACGGTTTTGCTGAAAAAACAGAGAAAGGGGGTGGAAAAATGTCGACGACCACGAGTCCCGAAGCGGTGAGGAAATTGCTGGATAACATGCAGACGGATCTGCGCTCTCTGTCCATGGAATGCAAGAAAAAATTCCCTCCTGTGAAAGAGGTAAGAGCTCATGACAGCAGCACACCAGT
Source organism: Hemibagrus wyckioides (assembly GCF_019097595.1). Lineage (NCBI taxonomy): Eukaryota > Metazoa > Chordata > Actinopteri > Siluriformes > Bagridae > Hemibagrus > Hemibagrus wyckioides. The sequence goes on along the minus strand of NC_080723.1, from coordinate 6,264,163 downwards.
TCACACACACACTGAGAAACATTCAACATTTACAAGATCCTTTCAACCCTCTGCAGCCATCATTCTAACCCATGGCTTTTCCAGGTCAGCGCTGTGTGTTTGGCATGTAGTCGAAACAGACGCTTGATGATATATTAAAGCTGACCAGTGTTGCGTTTCCAGGTGCTTTATAATTTGTACACAAAAGTTAAACACTGGAAATCTTGTTTGCTTATTGCAGACCAATTAACTCAAAAGCAAATGGTTTTAGTGGTCTGCTTGAGATTTCAGCCCATTGCAACACACCACAGTAACAACATTCATCCATCCTGTCAGTAATAAATAAATAATATATAATTTTGTTTTAAAGTAGCCCTTAAATCAAAATTGGTCATTCGAGAGCATTTTATTCCTCTACCTTGGTATTATGGACACTAATAACATAGTATATTATAGGACTCTTTTAGGATTTTTACCTTATAGCTTCTGCATTTATACAAGGCTTGAGTTCAGCCAATTAAATACTCCCTAGAAAGTTTATGTCCCGCCCCCCAGGGTTGGGTCTTGCTCTACAGTAGCAGCTCGTTAGCAGTATATTTGTACCTGTGTCTTACCCTCTGTAACAATTGTAAAGAAATTGAGGGTTTTTTTTATTTTATTTTATTATTTTTTAATAGTTTTACAAGTTTGATGACATGCTTGAATGTCTTTTTACCTCTGACTGACCAGTAGTATGATTTATTCTTTAAACATTGTCAGAGCTTCTCCATCAGTAAGCAAAAGTAATCTCGGTTTATCAGATAGTGTAATATTTAACTATCCCTAACTCTTCAGCTCTAAGTGTGCTATTTCGATGCATCCAGTCCCTGTGGGTCTCGATCATCGTTGGCACCATTGACAGTCAAACATATATGGCATAACTCCCAAAACGGACAGAATCTTGTCACCTATGACACAGTCCTTGTGAAAGCCAACAGGCCTGGATGATTACTCTGATTTCAAAAGGAAATTCGTCACCATGCAGAACCAGATCATAGTTCCCAAGCCATTTCATGGGAATTTCAATCCAAGATATACTCTTGATGGCTGGTTAACTGTAAGAGTAACTCGTATATGTGATGCCTCTTACTTTAACAGCGCTAGTGTGACTCAAACCTTTGTGTTAATTTACACACCGGTCTTGGACTGGTTAGTTATTCACAATGTAGAACTCTGACTTTCTGGACACCGAAGCCATTCTGTCGCTATTCTTGCTATAGTCATATCAGTCAGCATGAAACAATTCAACCTTCAAAGTCCTTCAATTCAAATCTGAAAGAAATGCTGTAACAAGCCTTGGTTTGCAGGATTCCTGCACCTGAATTCTGATAGACCTGTGGTAATATGGCTAAGTAATGACTGGAGGGTATTTTAATCGTGCCAAAAATATCAGCATAGTCTCTCACTGTTTACTGTACTGGAAAAAAAAAATCAAGCAGATACAGTTGTACATTCTGTGAACTTCACTGAAGCTTTATATTGTGTCTCAGACATTATAACAATTTTTAATATCTGTTAGAAATATGCTTCTGTTCGTTATTGATGTTTAGGATATTTTGGGTAACTGTGGCCTGGATACCTAACAGTTAGTTGGCTGAAAATATTTTTTGCTTATTCTCAGCTATAAAAATAAAATAAATAAATCTTTCAGATTCACAAATCAATTTTCTGTAGACTGTGTTGTCCTTCATCTAAAGTTGCACACTGCAGAAAATGACAATTTCCTATTGTAAGATTAACCAAATATAAGATTATTAACCTTATTTCGAAAAATTTTCACTTTATTTTTTACATTATATTGTTCTATTAGCAGATTATTTTGCTTCCTTTTTATGAATAAATGCTTAAAATTATCAACATAATCTGCTAATAGTACAAGCTTATTTTAAGCTTGGAATTAGTACATAGGTTTAGAAATAGTTTTTGTTAATAATACAGTTTAATCATGTTTGGGCAATTAAATGTGTGTGCTTTGTCTAGTGTGCTGTAGCATTGAAACTACGACTTAAGAAGCCCAGCAGGCTTGTGCACAAAACAAAGCCCTTGAAGACCAAGTTGGTTTGCTAGGAACTTGAGTATCCTACACACCTAAACACCTTTGAGATGAACTGGCACACCAGACCTCCTCATCGAACATCAGTACCTGATCTCAACAAAGCTTTTGTAGCTGAGTTATCACAAATCCCCACAGCCATGCTCCAGGAAGCCTTTCCAGAAAAGTGGAGGTGGAGGTTAATATAACAGCAAATGGGGACTAAATCAGAAATGTTCAACAAGCACATATGAGAGTGACGGTCGGACGGACGGATGGATGTATGCTATATGGCCAACTTTTGGCCATATAGCATACATCCATATGTAGTCGTTGAGACAGCATGAAAAAGGAAGCACCTTGTAGGAGCTCTTTTGTTCTTTGCAGTATTAGAGCAGTAATCAACATTCATTTTCTCACCACACACATGCACACACACACACACACACACACACACACTGACTGAGAAGTAATAAAGATGAATTTGGCTGAGTAAGTAGTTTGAGTTTAGGCAGATATGAAAAAGAAATCCATAGTGAGCACAGCTTTGGGCTGCATAGACAGTTTGTGTTTATGCCAGTAGATAAAAAGTCTGTCATCTGGGAGTTTGTATGAAGTTTAAGTGGAATCAACAACGAATTATGCAATATCAATCAGACAAAAATAACGGTGCAGGGTTAACTCAAAAGGCGTAGACATCCAAATGAACCTGTGTTGTAGGAACCTGAAATCACCATGTCTTTATCACCTTTTCATTTTTTTTTTTTTTTTTTTTTTTATGACAGAAACAGATTCACATAAGATATATGATTTCCCAACCACAGCTTTTTAGAAATGATTCCATATTAATTAACATAACCTGCAGACTTTTTTCAAATTAAAACGCTTCACTTCAAGGAAAACCCAATTCACGGAGTGTTACTTGTTACTTCATGTGAATCTAAATGTTGATTAGGTTTATAATGTAGCTAGCTGGCTGTGGTGCTCTAAAAGACATGTGTAAGCAGATAATAAAGGAATTTGCATAAGGGAATGTAGAAGGTTAAATTTGTCCGTTAGCCATAATGCGGTTCTCTCTCTCGCACAGCAGTTGGTTTGAGGAAAGCACCGTTTCCTCCTGTATGTCTGTGCTATTAACACCCACATAACTGCAGGATTTAGTGTTTTCCCTGATCAAACACCCGAGTTAAAATCTCAGCAGGTTTGGTAAACCAGAGACCCCCTACTGCGAAACAAATGAAGTGATCGCAGCTAAATGACGAGCTCTGTATTGTTATAACTGTAGGTGTTCGCTGAGAGACTGTATTTTTGTAAACTAAAACTCCTTTTATTTTGTTTTCAGGCTGCAGAATCCGGCATTGTTAAGATTAAGACGATAGCTGCAAGAAACACGGACATTCTTGCTGGTAAATACGTTTGTTATTGTAAATGTTTTTGTCTGTTAGATGACTGTTTAACTAGTCCCATAAATATAATTTTTAAATGGTGCTGATCATCTTGCCAATGATCTAATCCTGGAAGATTATTGCTGCTGCGTAGACACCATGTTATTTCTGTACAGTTTCCCCTTCAAGCCTGATGCAGGACCTTGTTTTTATTTGCTGATGTTATCTCTCCTCAGCTCTGAAAGAGAACAGCTCCGAGGTGGTGCAGCCATTCCTGATGGGCTGCGGAACCAAAGAGCCCAAAATCACCCAGCTGTGTCTCGCTGCCATCCAGAGACTCATGTCCCATGAGGTGGTGTCAGAGGTACGCACCGCTTCACACATCTTAAACCAAACCTGGTTCTCATACACACACACACAGGTGTCATGCAGTGGATTATACACATCATTAAAAATTTAAAGTGTAACTCCAGTGGTCTCTGTGTTCACCGGCTGCTCAGTACTCTGCCACAGTCAGTGGGGTTCACCAACAGAAACATGCTACACCACATTGTTTATTTGGTGGAAGAAGCTATTTAACAGCTACACTGAGGGGAAAAAAAAGTGCAATGCAGTAATTAGAAAATTAGAAAAGTGGTTCAACGGCATGCTACGAACCGTTGTAAGTTAAACTCTCAGTGAAGCGTTATAACCAGCGCCACTGTAATAAATTCATTCATTCACAAGTTCATTTGAAACTAGTTTATTTCATTGAACTATATTTGGTAAACTGGTGTTAATTACAGTATATTTGGTATACTGTGGTCGTGTTTATTTATATTAATCAGACCCTCCAGTACAGTCAATGTGCACTTTCACTTTCCCCATTGTGAGAAAGCAGCTAAATGAAGCTCAGCGCTCCAATCCACGTTCGACTAGTAATCCTGAGCCAATTTGAATGACATGATTGAGCTGCAGGCAATTTGAAAGATAAAGCCGGATCTGCGTAAGAAATAAGAAGTTGTTTACTGCTCCATATTTTAATTTTTGCACTTTGGTGTAAGGTTTGGGATAGAGTCCGACTGTCGGCATGGGGATCATGTCGAATGATTTAAAACATTTCATTTGCAGCTTTATGATCAAGAACAATGAAGTGTGTCGTAGCTCGTAATATGTTTCCTTTTCGTCTGTTTTGTATCCAATAATTAATTAATAATTAATAATTAAATAATTTAACCTGCTGCCTCGCTTCAGAGTTGAGCAACCAAACATCTTTCTTTGATGCTGTTTTATTCGTCAGCGCTCGCAGAAAAGATGGATAAAGCCATGGATATCTTTGCTCTAAAAACATGCATAGATATTCAAATTCTACAATTTCTGAACAGTGACTTTACAGTGTAACAGTAGAATAAGTATCTGTGCTGCTGTTCACTATGGAGCATGTGCGGTTTATAATGAGCTTATTTACAGCTACTAACTTGCTTCGTTTTGTTTATAGTCCCGACCTCAGTTCTGAAATGTAAATGCTAGATGCTAGGGATTGCTGCTACAGCCTACTCATATCCAGCTTCTGGTATTTTTCCACTGTATTGATATTATGCAAACATTATACACACACATTAGGGCATTTCCCACTGCGCTTAACCCCGGGTTATCGTCATTCTAAAAACGCTTCACACCTGTAATTTGAAAGCGGTGTTTGCACCATTTTTTTATGGGGGGTTATGAAACCCTGTTCCGGAGCAGGGTTAGCACTGCATTTGTGGTGTTAACCCCGCATTGCGGTGCTAAGTTTGTTCAGTGTGAAACGCAGCGGCATTTGTTGTTGCTGCTGGACGCTTGACAACAGACAGCCAATCAGAAACTGAGCAGCCAGGCTCATATCACATCAGTAACAGGAGACGCGCGTCGTGTAAACAGCAGCCGGTGAGAGAAAAGTAAGAAAATGTCAAAAGACGGAAAGCGTGTGAACTGGAGTGATGAGGAGACGGTATTATTCTTACAGCATTTTTTTAATAACCGGCAAGACGCAGGAAAAACCCGTGTAAACAGGTTGCCTGCTGTTTGTCCAATCAGTGACAGTGACGCTGCAAATAAGCACATTAACCCGGGGTTTAGCAATGTACAGTGTGACACATCTGTTAACGAATACCCAGGATTAACAGTTAACCCCAGGTATAGTTTGAGCAGTGTGGAACGTGATTACAGATAACCCACGATTCTGTTTATCCGGGGTTTAGGATGTCCCAGGGTTAACAATTCAAGTGTGAAAAGCCCTATTGTGTTTGTTTGGCCACGCCCAATCCATGTCACAGGTGCTACTATTATTATAAATCAGCGATAGGACGATGGCATAATACACACAAGCCTGTTTGGTGTTTTATTGGTTTTTATTCAGTAATAAATGCCGAAGCATATCTCTTCCACATAACTTCCACATGCTGCATTCCAGAAAATCTTGAGAAAATTATGACAGCAAACCAAAAGATGAATAAAAGCAAAATATTTAAACTGCCCTCTCATGTACAGCAGCTTTGCACTGAATTATATAACACATATAAATCAGATTCCTTATTTTCACTTCACTACTGCAGTAAAAACAGGATTTTAAAAATCCCCGCTGTAGTTTTCTCCAGTTCCTCGTTTATAGCCTGCTGTAATGCTCCCAGCACTACATTGCCTTTAGCACTATACATCTGCAAGGCCTGATTTGCAGTAGTGTCTCAGAAGAGTCAGTTAAATGAGTGCGTTTGTGTCAGATAGAGCAGCACAAAGATGGGTTTTGACCATGTGGGAATGAATAAGCCTCACTCTCTGTATGAGCTGACATCGAGCTTCACTCTGAGGCCAACAACAGACATGTGAAATAGGCTAGTGTTTACTGAGTAGTGTACTTTGTTAGTTATAGATCATCACAATAAAAGATAATAAGCATAATAACATTAAGCTTTAGGCTTTAGCCTTAATAGCTTAAAACAGTTTTTTCTTTTAAATTTTATATTTTTTACTGAATGTTTTGTGCTTAAATATAGTTCACTGTTTCAATGTAGTTTCCTGAGGCCACACCTGAAGCTATTTTCTATTTTCTTATTTTATTGTCTACTATGAGTTTTTGCAGGGTTTTTTATTATTATTATTATTATTATTATTATTATTATTATTATTATTATTATTATTATTTTCTGTAAAATTATTTTTAAAATATATTTTTTATAAAACTGATGTTTATAAAAAATTTTATTTATTTATTAATTTTTTTAAGTTTTATTTATTTTATTTTTTTCTATTAGAAAACATTAGCTCCCCTGATCTACAACCCAGGCCATGTCCACATTAATCCAGAAAAATCTGAAAGCACATATTTTTTTCTCTACAATTTGTTCTTCCGTCCAAACTGAGATACTGTTTTGGTCCAACGAAAACCGAGCTTCCAGAAAACGCCCTCCCAAGTGGATAAATTTGAAAACGCTGTATTTGCCTTGATATACAAAAACGATATATTTTTAGTCCTGTGACACATGGCGATGTTGTATTGCAGTTGTTCTTCTTGCTTTTCCTCTACATTGCTGCATCGAGTCAAAGAGATAGAAAGTAAATAAACGCCTGACGCAAATGATGCAGGCTTACGCAATATAGGGATCTAAGCGTTTTTTTTGTGTGTGTGGACAAGCAATTTACGGAAACTGAAATGCCATTTTCAGATCTAGCCAAATTAATGTGGATGTAGCCCCAAGTTCTCTTACAGGGACAGGAATCTCTCCAATTCAATTAGATTTCAGTTAGAGACGCCAACAAGCTTGATTCATTAAATATCTGGATGCATCCTGATATTTTTTCCCCCAGGATAACATCATGTGCATGTGATCTTTCAGAACAAAATGCTTATAATGTTTATATGTTAACATATTTATTTTTTACAATTATTTCACAATTTTTTCATTGTCTTATAGTGAAAATAGGCTATATGTAATTTGTTATTATTGAGTGTTACTTTGTGGCAGATTGTCGAATAATTAAAATGAATAAGTACATGCTCAGAAAAATGCATAAATAAATAGTAATCAATAAAGTTTATGATATTACTTCAAGATTCTCATTTATTACATATGAACTGTCTAGCTCTGCTGCTAACATTTGCGGTGTTTTTGCCAGTATAAAATTACAGGCAGCTAATATTTCCATTTCAATATAAGTCTTTAAAAAAATATATTGTTGTCAGAGATTTTTAGTAATGTTTCCAATTTCACTTTCACATCTCAAAATATTTTTTGTTTTTTAATAGTCCAGGCTTACGTTATCTACACCTTATTGGAAGTATAATTGACATTTGTGTGTTGAAGAATTGTTCAAGAAAGAAATGTGATGCATCAGAGCAGTATAATATTTTTCTGCCCATATTCTCAGTTCTTTTTCCTTTCACTTTTTTCATCTGCTCCTTAAGCCTGATTTGATTAAGCGGATGCATATTCAGACATTCGCATACTTTTTAGGCATCTAACTGATGTTGCAAATGTCTGAGCTCTGTGGAAATGAGCCTCAGTGTTCTGAGCTTTAGAAAATTGCAATTCATCGTAAGGTAAAACACTATTATGTTTCAAATCAGCTTGCTCCTAAGAAAAGCACTGTGGCTCAAGGATACAGGTTCATTTAGCACTGGAGTTGAAGTTAGTTGTCCTTTGCTTAAATGCACGTAGTAGTGTGTGCTTTATCTGCTTGAATGCACCTAGTAGCATGTGCTTTATCTGAAGGGTACAGTGAAACTTTTAGATACTAAAAGACATTTATGGTTCATTTAGTGCTGGAGTGCAGCAGGTTAGTTGTCCTTTGTTTGAATTCACCTAGTAGTGTGTGCTTTATAAGATGGGGTGTTTGTGGGCCCCTGTCAAGGTCCATTCTATTTAAGTTGAACATAATAATTTATATACGTGAACAGTTTCTTCTCAGGGATCACTAAGAAATATAATAATAAAAATGCTTTTCAATCACAATTGATAATCTCCTGAATAAACCTTTTTTAGTGCAGTTAGTGCAGTTAGTGTTAAAAAAATAGTGCACAAAGATTTCAAGACAATGTTCTGTTACATCAGTGTTACCTAAAAATAAATTAAAAAAAAAAAAACCATTAAATAATTTCAGTGAAATCTCTTTGAAGCAGTTTATTCTATTATTTTATTAAATTATATTGTTTTAGGGATAAAATAAAATAAGGAAAATTTAACTTAATAATTCATTTTTATTTCTAGTTATTTATTTATTTATTTTTATTTTTTTCTTTCCCCTTTCCTTTCTCTGTTTATCTTCTTTTGTAAAGCTGCTTTGAGACAATGTCCACTGTAAAAGGCACTATACAAATAAATTGAATTGAATTATTTGAAATATTTTTATTATGTATTATTTTAAAATAAACATATGAAACTGTTATATTTTAATTAAATATAATTTTTTTTTAACTTATGAAGCAGTTTATTTTATTATTCCAATTACTGAGGGCACAGGAGGCAATTGAGTTCATCCTAGAAATTTGTTTTGCTGTTTTACATGAAAGTAACATAAAATTGCTTCTTTTATGAACTAAGAAACCAACTGAAAAAGGTCTATGCATAATGATGTTCATGGGAAAATTTGGGTTAGTATAAATACATTTATCCACCCCTCCACACTAAGCAGTTGAGGCTTAAGGGCCTTACTTAAGGGCCCAGGAATGGCAGCTTGGTGGTGCTGGGCCTTATGTGTTTTATTCATCAGCATTTAAAATGTTGGATTTCTGATCAGAAGGTTGTGAGTTCAAATCCCAGCACCACCGAGCTGTCACTGCTGGACCCTTCAGCAAAGCCCTTATCCCTGCTCAGTGTCTATAGATAGACTGATATATACATAGTTTTTTCAAACTTACGGGATTTTCATTAATACCACATTTTTGTGTAAATGCTCCTACTAATGATTTACAAAGAAATGAGTGTATCCACAGTGAGCCATAGTGTTTTCATGTTTGTGCCAAAAAAGAGCCTTTGACATTTCATTTTGATGAATCGTTTGCACTGCAGTAGGTCAACCATTCAACATCAATATTTTTATAAGTAGTAGTAGTACAGAGTGTGAGGACACCGAAACCAGCCACTGGTATCGTAGGCTGGCTGAACAACGTCTCAAATAAATGAGACTCCCACAGTTGGCTAGTGTGGGTCTGATGCCATCCTGCTCACCCTGTGAGCACAGACAGTTTTCTTGAACTCCAGAACATGGATGGCTGTGTTGTCATTGAGGTTCCTTAGAACAGGACAATTAATTTTTTTGTATGACATAAGCCGTTTATCTGAGCATGTGGAAGTTAAAAAACACAGTGAATACCCAGTCTAAACTGTCACTTCCCTCATAAATTATAACATCATGGCATAAGGTCAAATTTTAAATCTATCTGATGGCGCATGGAAGTTGTCTCCTGTGTGTAATTCTCTGAATGTGTGTATTTTCAGGCGGCAGCTGGAAACATTATTAATATGTTGTGGCAGCTGATGGAGAATGGCCTCGAGGAATTAAAGCTCCTACAAACGGTTCTTGTACTGCTTACCACCAACACAGTAGTACATGATGAAGTCCTCTCAAAGGTACCATGCATATAGAAAACACACCTATCTTAATCACAAGACTGTGTTACCAAAATACTAAAATGTTCACATATTTCGTAACATGATTGAGTCTTTCATAGTTATCACCGTATTCTGCCTGGACTGTGAATCAGACATTCTGTCCAGTTTAAATTCAAGATGTTTGGGTGACTTCGGAGCCTCTATTTTTTTATCTTTACGCTTCTTACAAGTTCTGTCAGTATTCCTTGATTTCCTCATTTGGTTAAAGATCCAGCATGAAGAAATTGGACGTTTTTTTTTTTTTTTGCAGATTGATCGACTATTAAACCAGACAAATTAACACCACCACACTGAGATCAGATTGTAGAAGTCATCCCCTCAGCATGGTGGTGTAGTGCGGCCAGTCGTTATCTGTCTTGATAAGAGAGACTAATTAGATTTCTAAATGGAATTGATTGCTTTGATCGTTTTGGAATTCACACAGATAATTCCAGTTTTAATTGACCTCTTAGCAATCAATGTAATCAAGCAAAGAAATCGTTTTCTAGCATACCAGGGACTGTATCGTAGAGTTCCTCATGTTCCTTGTCTCCTGTTTTACTTCCAGGCCATCGTGCTGTGCTTCCGTCTTCACTTCACTAAAGACAACATCACCAACAACACGGCAGCAGCTACAGTCAGGCAGGTCGTCACCGTGGTGTTCGAAAGGATGGTCGCCGAGGATGAGAAATATAAAGGTATTTGAGAAATGTAGAAGAACCGGATGTACTTTTTTGTACTTCATCATCTTTAAATGTAGAGACCTATCTTTGCTGGTGGCCAGCCATTGTAACATTCTGACAGTCCGAGCTTGATAAAGAAATATGGCACAGTATGATATAGCTGATGTAGTAACTAAAGCAGGATCTTTCACCCAGCACAACTGAGCAAAAGCTTAATCAGTTTCAAGCAAGTGGCTGGACTATTCCACAGTGTACTAGCTTAATTCAAGAGCTCTTGTGCACCTTGAAGAGGGCACTGAAGCTGCAACGTGATAATAGCCTGCAAAGGCAGATGTATAAGCCTGAGGCACAGACACTGGTACAGGCAGTAAGATGAAGTTTTCCATGTCAATCTATGCAGCATACACAGGAATATAAGTAGCAAAACTGACTTGCCAGATAAGTTGCATTACAAAAAATATAGACAGGCTGTATAAAAATATAGACAGGACTAGAATGTGCATGCAAACATTCCATTCTCTAGCTAGTCTATGACATTAGCATGATCCTGGCACAGGATTTTTAAAAAAAATGTGGTTTTATTTATCTTTGTATCTTATATACTCATATTCCATGCCTTCATAATGCTATCATCAATCACCGTTAGCTAAAGGTTACATTGGAGGGTTGTATGATTTGCACAAGCCTTGTCCTTCCTGACAATCCAGAATATAAGGAAGTAGAGCACAAGATTGCATATGTAAACATGGTTCTATGACTGAGTGAAGGACACCCAAGCCTCCTGAAATACACAGCTTGACAGAAGGACAAGCGTGACCTTGCAGGGACCTTTTCTAGGCTTCTCATGTGAGGTCACAAGGTGGTAACTTTGCTGCTGCAATGAATTCTTTTCTAGTGCATATTCTTTAACATGCATAATATTCTCCTGACTTGATGGTCACAGGTCTGTAAGCTGACCGTCTTTATTTTTTAATCAATCTAATATAAATCAGACAGGTTTTATATTTACTATAAAATGATCCATTTTGAAAACAATAAAATTTTGCTGTCCATACCAATGACCCTATGCCTTCTTATTGTTTTGTTCTATTTGTAAGTTTTTTTAATTAAAGTTTTAATGGGGCGGTGGACACTTTATTTACAAAAACTTTGAGTCAGTGGAATTTCTCTGGTTAAGATATTGTATTACTGATCGGAAGGTTGTGAGTTCAAATCCCAGCACCATCAAGCTGCCACTGCTGAGACCTTGAGCAAGACCCTTAACCAGTTGTTTAAATGACATACATTAAAGATAAAAACATAAATTTTTAATTTGCATTTCTTTCTATTTCTTAGTTCACACCCTGTGTCATTACTTTTGTTTGTCTTTCCTATCAGGCATGGCAGAGCAGCCTCCCGTTATTCAAGCTAACAGTAACCGCAGGTCTGTGAGCACCCTCAGACCAAGTGCTAAAGATGCCTACATGCTATTTCAGGTACTGATATAACAGTCACACACAATTTCATCATCTTGCTTTGGTCAAGCTGTCTCTCCTTTATATAAGTGCTTTATCGATGGGATCATTAGATTCTGGGGATCATATTTGCAGTTAAAGCCAGACATATTAGAAAAGCTAAAAGAGAATTCTATCAGGAAACTCTCTGGTTGTAAATAATTGTCAGTATGCTGTGATAGAGGATGTGCCATATGCAAGTTCTGCTTCACTTATCGTTCATTCTTATGAAACAGGATTTGTGCCAGTTGGTGAACGCTGATGCCCCCTACTGGTTGGTGGGAATGACAGAGATGACTCGGACATTTGGGCTAGAACTTCTGGAGTCTGTTTTAAATGATTTCCCTGGAGTTTTTCTACAAGTAAGCAAATGCATCCTGTTAAACCTGGTTTCGAACCTGGTTTCTTAAACATTTTTGTAATGGCATTGTGTGTTTTTTTTTTTTGGTTTTTGTTTTACTTAATTTACATACACAATTTTTTTTTTCATCCCATATGAGTGTAATCACTTTTGTAACAATATGCCCTCTCCCTGCTCAGCACCAGGAGTTCAGCTTCCTGCTGAAGGAGCGTGTGTGTCCTCTGGTGATCAAGCTTTTTTCACCCAACATTAAGTTCCGCCAGGGCAGCAGCAGTAGCGCTGCATCACCTGCCCCAGTGGAGAAACCCTATTTTCCCATTTGCATGCGCCTGCTGCGGGTCGTCTCTGTACTGATCAAACATTTCTACAGCTTGCTGGTGAGTAACGTCTCCACTTTACATTACGTTACATTTCCACACGACTTTATGTAACAGCATGGCCAAAGGACTGGCACTTGCTGTCACGCCAGTACAGATGCTTTGAAGCAGATTTCCTGGTACTCTTGGTACCCCTGGTACTCTTCTTGATCTAATAGCAAATGTATTATTTATTATTGTACAGGTGACTGAGTGTGAGATCTTCCTGTCTTTACTGGTGAAGTTCCTGGATGGTGAGAAGCCTCAGTGGCTCCGAGCTGTGGCTGTGGAGTCAGTACACAGGCTTTGTGTGCAGCCATATTTACTGCGGTGAGACCCAACATACAGAGGCCTTTTTTTTTAAAAAAAAAAGTCCCTATGTCTCAAGTATGATTTTTGTGATGATCATTTGTGCATGTCTACTCTGGCTCTTATATGTTCACTGTATGTGTCTCTGTGCTATGTGTAGGTCTTTTTGCCAGTCCTATGACATGAAGCCGCACTCTACCAAAGTATTCAGAGACATCGTCAATGCACTCGGTTCTTTCATCCAATCTCTTTTCATTGTACCCAGCATAGGAAATGTCTCTGCTAACACACCCGCAGGTCTCTCTTTCACTCTCTCTTTCTCTCTTTCTCTCTCTCTCTCTCTCTCTCACACACACACACACACACACATTGGAACTTTATAAAGAACGGCATCTATTAGTGCTTAATTCATAACTGATTTAATTTCTTTCCTTATATGTTTTTTGCTCTCTCTCTTTCCTTATTCCTTTTCCCTGCATACTCTCTCTTCCGTCTGATTCTTCATTGCTTCCTCTCAGGTGGTTCAGTATCGGGCCCCCAGGCTTCAGCTCAGGGAGGTCCAGGCACAACAGGTGGCCCTGGAGGTCTCAGCACCCAGGCTGCATTCGAGTACCGTGGCATGTGGATCCCCCTAATGAGCGTCAGCGTGCAGGGCAGCGCCAAGGCCACATAGTCAGTAACTTTTACATTCCAACACTCAATCCTAATATTAAAAACACACATGCCTTCATAAGGTTTCAGCTCTTAAATTGTTAGAATAGAATAGTTTATGCAATATTATTTAAAAGTTAGAAATACACTAAATCAAAATATGTAGCTTGGGATTTTCACTGAGCATTTACTTGGCTCTTCTACACTAGTCTGGAGATGTTGGATAAAGTAGAACCACCTTCCATCCCTGAGGGCTATGCGATGTCTGTGGCATTTAGTGCCCTGCTCGACCTTGTACGAAGCATCACCTCTATTATCGAGAAAGAATTGGCCAAGGAGGAAGAGGAGGCTGCTGCCAGAGAAGAGGAGGAGCTTCGTGCCCCACCACAGAGTGAAGGGAATCCTCAGGATCCACGTGAGCTATTGCTGATCTTTTATTCAAGACTTTTTGAACTAGTATGAAATATTAAATCGTTTGCTTTATATAAAATAAAAGGATTTATACCGGTAAACCTGATACCCAAGCCCCAGTAGTTGGCTGAAGAATCAGCTAACCTTTTAGCTGTGAGCAGTTAAGGAATGACATTTAAGTATCTTCAGTTTGAAGGTGCCAGAATGGAACTGACTTTGTTGTCAAAGAACAAGTTATATTGCTGGAATGGTTTGAGATTAGGCACAAGCTCAAGCTCTGGCAACGTCTTGAGAGAAAAATACTACCAACATCTAAATCCAATTCGAATAACTGCAATTTAATAGCTATCTAATTATTTTAAAATGATGTCTATTTACTGCACATGGCTGCACACTTGTGATATATATATATATATATATATGTGTATATATATATGTGTATATATATATACACACACTATATTGCCAAAAGTATTCGCGCACCCATCTAAATAATCAGAATCAGGTGTTCCAATCACTTCCATGGCCACAGGTGTATAAAATCAAGCACCTAGGCATGCAGACTGTTTTTACAAACATTTGTGAAAGAATGGGTCGCTCTCAGGAGCTCAGTGAATTCCAGCGTGGAACTGTGATAGGATGCCACCTGTGCAACAAATCCAGTCGTGAAATTTCCTCGCTCCTGAATATTCCACAGTCAACTGTCAGCTGTATTATAAGAACGTGGAAGTGTTTGGGAATGACAGCAACTCAGCCACGAAGTGGTAGGCCACGTAAACTGACGGAGCGGGGTCAGCGGATGCTGAGGTGCATAGTGCGAAGAGGTCGCCAACTTTCTGCAGAGTCAATCGCTACAGACCTCCAAACTTCATGTGGCCTTCAGATTAGCTCAAGAACAGTGTGCAGAGAGCTTCATGGAATGGGTTTCCATGGCCGAGGAGCTGCATCCAAGCCATACATCACCAAGTGCAATGCAAAGCGTCGGATGCAGTGGTGTAAAGCACGCCGCCACTGGACTCTAGAGCAGTGGAGACGCGTTCTCTGGAGTGACGAATCGCGCTTCTCCATCTGGCAATCTGATGGATGAGTCTGGGTTTGGCGGTTGCCAGGAGAACGGTACTTGTCTGACTGCATTGTGCCAAGTGTAAAGTTTGGTGGAGGGGGGATTATGGTGTGGGGTTGTTTTTCAGGAGCTGGGCTTGGCCCCTTAGTTCCAGTGAAAGGAACTCTGAATGCTTCAGCATACCAAGACATTTTGGACAATTCCATGCTCCCAACTTTGTGGGAACAGTTTGGAGCTGGCCCCTTCCTCTTCCAACATGACTGTGCACCAGTGCACAAAGCAAGGTCCATAAAGACATGGATGACAGAGTCTGGTGTGGATGAACTTGACTGGCCTGCACAGAGTCCTGACCTCAACCGGATAGAACACCTTTGGGATGAATTAGAGCGGAGACTGAGAGCCAGGCCTTCTCGTCCAACATCAGTGTGTGACCTCACAAATGTGCTTCTGGAAGAATGGTCAAAAATTCCCATAAACACACTCCTAAACCTTGTGGATGGCCTTCCCAGAAGAGTTGAAGCTGTTATAGCTGCAAAGGGTGGACCAACGTCATATTGAACCCTATGGATTAGGAATGGGATGTCACTTAAGTTCATATGCGAGTCAAGGCAGGTGAGCGAATACTTTTGCAATATAGCAATATAGTGCAATATAGTGTGTGTGTATATATGTATATATATATATATATATATATATATATATATATATATATATATATATATATATATATACACACTGGGCAGTGTTTATATTTTTTTGAAACTGAGGTGCAGTCATATATGTGTGTTTGTTACAGAACCCCAACAGGTATGGGAAGAGATGGTGAGTGCGTGCTGGTGTGGTCTACTAGCAGCTCTTTCTCTTCTGCTAGATGCAAGGTAAGTGGAGCCTTCCTGCAGATGCTATTCAGCGAGACTGCCAGATCCAAAGCTGAGATAATCATTTTCTAATGTCTGTGTGTGCATGGTAAAGTACGGATGAGACAGCCACAGAGAACATCTTAAAGGCTGAATTGACTATGGCGTCTTTGTGTGGTCGTCTTGGCCTCGTGACCCCTCGAGATGCCTTCATCACTGCTATCTGTAAAGCCTCTCTTCCCCCACATTACGCTCTTACGGTACTCACCAGCAACGCAGCTAGCCTCTCCAACAAAAGTGAGTCATTCTGTATGGGCTAGTTGGTATTCACAGGTTGGTGGGTGTTTGGAGCCTTTTGGAATGCATGTGGTGTGTGTGTGTGTTGTAGCATACTCTATTCAAGGCCAGAATGTGCAAATCATCAGTCCATCCAGTGAGTCTCATCAGCAGGTGGTGGCTGTGGGACAACCGCTTAGTGCACAACCCCAGGGCACTGTGGTGGTAAGACAAAAATACAGCCAAAACAACAGAGGACTGATTTGTATGAATTTGTATGCTTCTTTTTTTATACTGAATAATCTGACTCTCTGTTTCTTTCTGTGTTAGCTCACAGCCAAAAACATCCAGTGTATGCGGACTCTATTGAATCTAGCTCATTGTCATGGTGCTGTGTTGGGGACCTCTTGGCAGCTAGTACTTGCTACCCTGCAGGTAATAACACACCCATTTGCACATCCTTCTTTCTAGCCAGTTCCCTGATTGATTTTGTTTGCATACAGCTGGTGTGTAACCCTGGAGCAAATTTTACAACACCTCTTTATACTCTATTTAAAAAAAATCCAAACAAGCCCAGTGCTTTTTGCAGAATTGGAATGCTGTGTATGCACATATGGGCATGTTGTGAGTATGTGGACTACAGACAAGTTGTTCATTAACTTCGAGGCACTTGCATGCCATTTTATTTTAGCACACATTCATTATTTATGCAAAAAAACTGCCGCATTGGCACCAAACCTCATAGTTCAGTGCCTCAGGGCTATGAGCCATAGTGACATTGATTTATTACCTTGCAGCAATGCTGCGATAAATAAGTATCTTTGTTTGTTCCATACAAATCTCTCCTGTTTTTCCTCAGCACCTGGTATGGATTTTGGGTCTGAAGCCGGGGGTCGGCGGAGCACTGAAGCCTGGGAGAGCAGTGGAGGGTCCCAGCACTGTATGTTTAATGTCCTTTAGTCAAATCCATCTTTTTACACACAGATAATCCTCTACCAGCATTTATTTCTTTTACAGGTTCTAACAACTGCTGTAATGACAGACCTTCCAATCATCTCCAACATCCTCTCCAGACTCTTTGAAAGCTCCCAGTAAGTTTTGCATCATGTTGCACATCACTCACTGAAGGATTATTGCTGTATTAAACAGTTTTGTGCATGCAGGTATCTGGATGATGTCTCTCTTCATCATCTGATTAATGCCTTGTGTTCCCTGTCCATGGAAGCTATGGAGATGGCTTACGGCAATAACAAGGTGTGTTAACGGTCATGTCTGAAGCTCTTGAGTTCACAACCATGCTAGCAAGTCCAGACCTGATAACCATTAAAGCATTTTTTTGCCATAGTACTGTATTAGTATCAAAGTTCTGTCAAAATTCTATGAACTAACAAGTTGCGACAATATGTTAGTTATGTAGACATATGTATTTGCCATGATTACAGCGATAACTGGTGTCTCTTATTTATAACACATACTGCATGGTCCAGCAGTCAATACCAAGAGGACCATGCTGATGCTTAAAACATTTTTCCTTACTAGTACGACTTTATTTTGAATAACTGTTGAGTCCTCAGAAATCGCTTTTCAAGTGAGAAATAGTCTTCACTCTCAGGAAAACAGGCACTAAATTGCACAGGCACAATTTCAGCTTTCCATCCAAGCGTGGTGGTCTTGGGCCGTTTTCACAGCATTGTGAAAGTAATTCAATCCTGGATTGATCGAATTGCACAAAGTGAACCACCATGGCATTTTGGGATGCAGGCTTGATTTTTCTGTAGCTGCCAAAGTGATCATTGAGGCATAGAATTACAGCTAGAAATGTGGACCAATAAACAAAAAGAAAAAAGAAGATAATTGAAGGATGCGGCAGACAAAGTTTTGAAAACCTATCATTTCTATAATTATCTAGTAGTGCAATGAGGCTGAGCGCTTTCTCTGTGCTCAGGTAATTTTTATGTTTGTAATCTTTTTTCCGTTATAATATTTCGGATCATAGACTAATATCACACTTCAAGTATGCATGTTTACACCGATCATGCATAAATTATGACTACCTTCTTAATATTGTGTTGGTCCCCCTTTTGCTGGCAAAACAGCCCTGACCCATCATGCACTGTGTGTTCTGAAACCTTTCTATCAGAACCAGCATTAACTTCTTCAGCAATCTGAGCAACAGTAGCTCGGATCACACGGGCCAGCCTTCACTCCCCACGTGCATCAGTGAGTCTTGGCCGCCAATGACCCTGTCACCGGTTCACCACTGTTCCTTCCTTGGACCACTCTTGATAGATACTGACCCCTGCAGAACGGGAACACCCCACAAGAGCTGCAGTTTTGGAGATGCTCTGATCCAGTCATATAGCCATCACAATTTGGCCCTTCGTCAAACTCGCTCAAATCCTTACGCTTGCCCATTTTTCCTGCTTCTAACACATCAACTTTGAGGACAAAATGTTCACCTGCTGCCTAATATATCCCACCCACTAACAGGTGCCATGATGAGGAGATCATCAGTGTTATTCACTTCACCTCTCAGTGGTCATAATGTTATGACTGATCGATGTATATTTCATTATTAAAGACATTTATTTAAGAGCAATAATATTTGCACCCGTTCAAAACAGAGGAGGAGTAAAAAGTGTCTCTACATTTTCTATTATAATGAATATAAAGTTACCAGACAGTTTTGGCAAACAGCATTCTTTCAAACATGTTATGAGAAAAGTTAGTCTAACATAGAGGCTATCTTGTTAAAAGATTTTCATCATAACAAAACCTCATACAGGACTATTAACGGTCAGCTCTCGGTGAAGGTCAGGATATTTGTCATTTCCAAGGGAGGCAAAATATGTCTACATCTCGCTCCTTGAGAAGCAGGAGGCACGAAAGTAAACCAGGTGGATTTGCCTCAGCCATGCTTTTATCGTGTTATTCTGTTTGTGCTGCTGTGATTCACCAAGGGAAAAGAGCCCCACCATATAGAAATAAAGAGGTTTAAAAAAAACTGTTTTTCAGGGTTTTAGAAATTGCTGCATTGTGCAACCCTAGTCACAGCAAAAGATATTCAGATCTAATTTTGCTGAGGGTTTTGTGAATTGTGAAACAGATGAGTAAAGTTTTTGAGATCAACCAAAAAATCTTTCTACCTCATTATTATGTATATTTCTTTCTTTCTGGATGTCTAATTATTTTACATATTAGGTGTGTATTTACATATGATGCATGATGTTTGAAGATTTGTAATGCTTTTTCACTTCTGGTCAACAGGAGCCATCTCTGTTTGCAGTAGCTAAGCTGTTGGAGACGGGCCTGGTGAATATGGACCGCATAGAAATCTTATGGAGACCTCTTACTGCACACCTTTTAGAGGTAGCTGGAGAAAGCCACTGGCTGCAAACTTAACTTTTTAAAAAAAAACAAAAAAAAAAACTTGTCTTTGATTATTGACTAATGGATCATTTCTGACTTAAGAGCACTCCGGAATTTTGGACCCTTCAAGAGAACGGCAAAAAAAAAAAATGAACATTGCATACAATCATTAAGAATTTATACTCAGACGTTTGGAGATATATTTTGTATTACCTCTTTTTACTTTTTAGCTAATATTTTTGCTTGGTTTTCATGACGGGTGACAATTCTGGTGTTGAGTGTAGAATAAGGATGCTGTTGTGTTATGCCACACATCATCATCTTAATCTCCTCTCTCTGCTTGTAGTCTCATGTGCCTTTCTCTAACCAAAACCCCCTCTGTAGTCTTGTGTTCTAAGACAGAATACTCGTTTTGGTGTCGTACTTTTCATATATTTCTGTTTTTCTGTTATTTCTCTCAATCTGTCTGTCTCTGTCTCATCTCTCTCTTCTTGCATCATGTCTATTTTGCAGAAGGTAAGTTCCTAATCTCCTATTTTCACTTATATACACATCATTCTTGAATGTTTCTTTTAATAGGACCTTCCAAGCTAAACACATTGGAATTAAATGCATGGGCCAAACCAATAACGTTGTAAAATAATATAGCCAACATTTTCTGGTTTAGGCTATTTAACTACAGCCTCAATACTTGTGAAATATTAATCACATGAATCAGACAATCCACAAACCGCAAGTCCGTTCTACTTGCTTGTTTTTCCTGAGTACTGGGTGTCTCTTGATCTATACCTGACCTCTATGCTTATTATTCTTGGGATCAGACTTCTTATTCTTTGACTGGGTTTATTTTGTGGCACTCCAGATCATTTTTTTTTTATTGAAAGCTTTTATATTTTAAGACATACTAGATTATGCTTGGCATGTTTCTTTTTTCCTGTCAGTACTCTATTGCCTGCTCTTTGATCGTTTCTGTGGTCTGTACCATATTTAGTTCCGAGTCAGATTTGAAGTCAACAGATTCTTTTTGCTCTATTTGTCTGCATTACATACATATGTGTATATTATACTGGTGTACCATAACATTATATACACATTTACCATCTCATCATTTGAATGCATTTGAAGAGTACCTTTATCCTTTTGTTTCTGTCAGGTATGCCAGCACCCTAACACACGTATGAGGGAGTGGGGAGCTGAAGCAGTCACGTCTCTGATCAAAGCTGGCCTTGCTTATAAACATGACCCCCCTCTTTCACAGAACCAGGTATTTACATTTTCATGGAAAACCTTCTTATGAATATTCTCAATGATATCTACAGACAGATGACAATGGAAAATCCAAATATAAGGTTTCCCGACAACCTTAGTAAAACTCTTCGAGACGGTAAAACAGGGTTACCGTGCTTTGATATAGATTCTACAAATCTCTGGAGTGATGCTCTTGTAATAAACACCATTCTTCCAAAAGATATTCCCTCATTTGTTGCTTCTATGATGGTGGTGGAAAGTGCTGTCTAAAACACTTTCAGTGTAAAACCTCTCAGGTGTTCTGTTGAGATCTGGTGACTAGGAAGGCCATAACATATAATTTGCATTGTTGTCATGCTCATCAAGCCATGCAGTGGTGCATTATCTTTCTGGAAGAGCCCTCTCCGATCAGAATGGAAACCCTTCATCATAGGATAGTAGCAATCTTTTCCCTGCACACAGGCTCCAAATGTCATGGTTGGGATTTATCCTTTAGTGGTGGCCGTGTGTCAGTATTTCATCTACATTTTATTTGTGAAGAGATGCTGTTTATTCCTAATTGTAGATAAAAATGCAATATTGTGACAGGGCAAAAACAAAAGTTGGGGGACAAAAATGTATTAGTCTGTAGCTTATATGAAGCATGGGATTTCAAATAGAAAACGGAAAGAATTCACTCCTTCTGTATAAGTTTGGCATATAATATATATATCTAGCTATTGCACTGTTATTAACTTGCTTAATATTTATATAATGCTGGCTTGCTAATTATCCAACATTAGATAGCTAATATTGTAAAGATTGTATTACTTAGTTTGACAAATACACTATGTTGCCAAATGTTTTGGAACATCCCTCCAAATCATTGAATTCAGGTGTTGTTTTTCAGGGGTTGGGCTCGGACCCTTAGTTTCAGTGAAAAGAACTCTTAGTGCTTCAGCATATCAAGATATTTTGGACAATTTCATGCTCCCAACTTTGTAGGAACAGTTTGGGGATCACAACTTCCTGTTCCAACATGACTGCACACCAGTGCACAAAGCAAGGTCTATAAGACATGGATGAGTGAATTTGGTGTGGAGGAACTTGACTGGCCTGCACAGAGTCCTGACCTCAACCTGATACAACACCTTTGGGATGAATTATAGTGGAGACTCTGAGCCATTACAAAACTCTGGTGTCTGCCTTTACTTGCACAAGAATTTAATATGGAGTTGGCCCAACCAAGAGTCTAGAATCCACTAGAAGCGCATTTGTGAGGTCAGGCACTGATGTTGGACGAAAAGATTTGGCTCACAGTCTCCGCTCTAATTCATCACAAAGGTGTTCTGTCGGGTTGAGGTCAGGACTGTGTGAAGTTCCTCCACACCAAACTCTTTCATCTGTCTTTATGGACCTTGCTTTGTGCACTGGTGTACAGTCATGTTGGAACAGGAAGGAGTCATCCCCAAACTGTTCCCACAAAGTTGGGAGCATGAAATTGTCCAAAATGTCTTGGTATACTGAAGCATTAAGAGTTCCTTTCACTGGAACTAAGGGGCCAAGCCCGACCCCCGAAAACCAATCCCTGAATTCAGTGATTTGGAGGGGTGTCCCAAAACTTTTGGCAACATAAGTGTATCATCTACGATACTATAATATGTGTGACTACATAGTAATCATTGGTTTTATTTGAGAACTTTCTCCATGCACATATTTTCAACTAAATATTTACTTTTGTTAGTTTATTTCTTGAAGACTGCACAAATTTTACATACTCATCCTAAATTAAACCCTGAAAGTAGAACATTCCCCATTTATGATTCCTTTTTTGAGTCCTGTGCAGCTTCCCAATGGAAATCTGTTGTTTGTAAGATGTAGCTGAAATGTGCCATACTCCTGATCAGATTAACTTTGCTGAGCAATGCCTCTTGTGTCTAAGGGAATGCAAAGCATACCTGCAAAATCAATATGGTGTGACTGATCTGTAGACCAGTGCTTATGGGTTATTTCATCACTGAACTCTCAACTGGGCATTCATTTTATAAATAAGAATTTATCTTGCCTCTCCATCTTTATCCCATCTCCATCTCTGTCATCTCTGACAGTCTTATCAAACTTCTGTCATTTTCAGACAGTGCATGATCATTTGACTACAATTTCCAACCGTATTTACTGATCTCTTTCTCCCAGAATAGTGCCTGTTTAGAATAGCTTCTGCAGTTCGTCTGCTCATTAACAAAACACTCGCTTAGATTCAAATCGATTGTTTTCCTCTTGTTATCTTAATCCGAAATCACGGTCAACTGAGCCTGCTCAGTGTTTTTTATACATGCCACTGTGCATGCAAAATTTTTCTAAATCTTGTTTCAGGCATTATACCTATTTATTAACATCTTCCCGTTTGAAAGCATTATGTGGTGATTTTCCTTTAATTTGTCACTCTGAGAAAAAACTGAGAACAAACAATGCACAAAACACAAATCATAGGTCACTAACCAACTGACCTCTTTCAACAGGTCACTACCCAATTAACCAACTAACCTCTTTTAGGGCGTTTTACATTTAAAGCAATAAACTCAGTATTAGCTTTAATTTGTATTATAGTATTAATAGTATTTGCATTTTCTTGGATGGATTATGCATGCCTTGATCTAGTGGTTTTATATTCGCAGAGACTGCAGCTCTTGTTGCTGAACCCTCTGAAGGAGCTTTCAAATATCCTACACTCTGATATCAGGCAGAAGCAGCTTGAATGTGTGCTGCAGATTTTGCAGAGTCAAGGAGACAGCCTTGGCCCAGGATGGCCTCTAGTGTTGGGGGTCATCGGAGCCATTCGCAATGATCAAGGGTGAGACACGCACATGTAACCTCACTGTCCACTTTTTTATAGAAACTTCATGCAGTTATCTAATCAGCCAGTAATGCATTAGCAGTGCAATATGTAAAATCATGCAGATAGAAGTTAAGAGCTTCAGCAAACATCAAAATGAAGAAAAGTGTGATCTCTGTGACTTTAACAGTGGCATAGTTGTTGAAATTTCACACACAACAGTCTCTAGAGTTTACACAGAATGGTGTGGAAAAAAAGAACATTGAGTGAGCAACAGTTCTGTGGGTGGAAACTCCTTGTTGATAAGAAAGGTCAGAAGAAAATGTCTAGATTGTTTTGAGTAGCCAGGAAGGATATAGTAACTTGAATAAGCACTCTTTACAACTGTGGTGAGCAGAAAAGCATCTCGAGACACACAGCACGTCAAACCTCGAGGTAGATGAGCTACAACAGCAAAAAAAAAACAAAAAAAAACATCATGTTACATTCCTGATATCCAAGAACAGGACTCTGTGGCTATCATGGGCACAGAGACACCAAAACTGGACAGTTGAAGATTAGAAAGAGTGTTTATTTGGGATACTATAAACTTCCTGTCAACGAACAGTCCACCCATTCTCAACAAAGATGTTTCAGCATGCAGACCATGCACAGGATGTTTTTTGTTTCCAGTTGGAGTAAACCCCAGAAATTAGAGCCTGTTTTGTGTGAAAATTTCTCACTCAAACCAGCCCTATTCGCAGCAACAACCATAACTCGGCTCAAGTCACGGAAATCACACATTTTCTTCATTTTGATGGTTGATTTAAACATTAACTGAAGCTCCTGACTTGTACATGCATGGTTTTATGTATTTTTCTGATGCCATCTGATTAAATTACTAAATAACTGATTAGATAACTTCATGGTTGTGCAGGTGTTCCTAATAAAGTGGATGGTGAATCTCTCTAATGTTTGTACAAACAAGTTTATCTTGAAATTGTGTGATGCATCCTTAAGTTATCTTTGCTTTGGGTTCTAGTGAATCCTTAATCAGAACAGCTTTCCAGTGCCTGCAGCTGGTGGTGACAGACTTCCTTCCCACTATGCCTTGCACGTGCCTCCAGATTGTTGTTGATGTAGCTGGCAGCTTTGGTCTTCAAAACCAGGAACTGAACATTAGCCTGACCTCTATAGGACTGTTGGTGAGAATACTTCTACCATCTCCTACTTTTATAAACTGCTAAAAACAAGCAAAACATTTAAAATTTACTAGAATAAATGTGTGGTGGATTAAGCATCCATTAAGGGCCACATCTCTCCTTTATCCTTTCTTTAGTGGAACATCTCAGACTATTTCTTCCAAAGAGGAGAGAAAATTACAGAAGAGCTGGAGAGAGAGGAGGCCATTCTGATAAAACAGGCCCATGAAAAAGGGGAGCCTCTGAACAGACCCTTCCATCCTGCACCACCGTTTGACTGTCTGTGGTTGTGTCTTTATGCCAAACTGGGAGAGCTGTGTGTGGATCCTCGTCCAGCTGTCAGAAAAAGTGCAGGCCAAACAATGTTTTCAACAATCGCTGCTCATGGAACCCTGCTACAGCAACCCACATGGCACATTGTAGTGTGGAAGGTACCCTGTTGGCACCATGATGGAATATTTGTTACTCTTGTTGTAAGGTTTTTGGATGTTTTTGCAGCAGATATTCAGACCAGGACAAAATATGTCATAATTTTGCGTTTTTCTTCCTACATCAAGTACAGTCTTAAGTTGAAGACTACTGATGTGGAATAGATGGTCCATGCTTTATTGAAACTATTCTGTTGGTTATTAGTGTTCAAAATAGGTTAATATTTAAGAGACATATTACACCCATCACCACCGCAGTTAAAAATATTTAAAATATAATTTTAAGATTAGAAAACCCTTACAAACTCTATCTAAGGCTGTGCCTTTGAGGTTCTATGCTGTAACTTGCAGGTGCTTTTTCACTTACTGGACTGCGTGAGGAAGTCGTCCACTACTGCCGATAAGGAGAAGATCGAATCAGGGGGCGGAAACATCCTTATTCACCATTCACGTGACACTGCAGAGAAGCAGTGGGCGGAGACTTGGGTCCTGACCTTGGCCGGCGTAGCACGAATCTTCAACACAAGGAGATACCTACTGCAGCAACTAGGTGAGAAATGACAACTGAATTAAAGTTTCTTACGCCCAGAAATGTGTATATATTCAGTCTTCCCATTGATGAGAGGTGTGGACCAGTGGAAATTGGGTACAGATATTGCACAGATATGATGGATTTTGCCTTCATCCATCATGCATGTGCAAAACCAGCTTTGTACAGATTAGATACCTAATGCAGCTGCTGGGAAACTAAATGGCATCATACCAGTCACCATGAAGTTCTTCTAAAAGAACTGTATTTCATGTGAAGAAATTCTGAAAGCAGATATGGCATGTAATGAAATTAAATGTATCTACATATACATTTAGCTCTGAAAAGCAATAAACAGCAATGGACTGAACCAAATATATATTTGAAATGACCACACTTTTTCTTTAAATCAACATCACTGTCAATTTATAAGAAAACTGCACATACTTCATAAGAAAAATGAACAACAACAATAATCTGGAGAACTTGCCAAATTTTGTGTATCTCATTTGCTACAATATCTGCAAACCTGATCATCTTGCTGTTATAATAAGCTCCATTTTCCTTGGGAGGCTTTTTAATAGATTATGAAGTGTGACTCTGGAGATTTGAGATCATTCAGCTACAAGAGCATTGGTGAGATCAGACAATGATGTTGGATAAGAAGGTCTGGGGTGCAGTCAGTTTTCCAGTTCATCCCAAAGGTGAATATTGGGGTTGAGGTCAGGGCTCTGTGCCGAACACTCATTCTTCCACTCTAGCCTTGGCAAACCATGTCTTGATTGAACTTTGTCAGACATCCATCTTTGGCCATATAGTTTCTTACTTTAATTTTTTATAAACAAGCTCTAACATTTTGCGTGAGATTTTGAGTGCACAGTCCTGCACATCCACTAAAATCCCAGTTCTAATATAAGCATAATTTTTCCCCAGATCAGTGATGTGGATAAGATCACTGTATTTGTAGCTTTTCTTTGCCACTTTGTCTTATGTTTATTGAATATGCATTCTTTTGTCTCCTTTCCATCGAATGCTCACGTAGGTGATTTCTTCAAAGCATGGGAGGTGCTGTTGGACCACATCCAGTCTGCAGCTCTCAGCAAAAATAATGAAGTCTCTCTGGCTGCTCTCAAGAGTTTTCAGGAAATTCTCCAGCTAGTGACACCAGTTAAAGATGTGGAAAAACCTGATTCTTTGGGTTCCGTGGACCTTCCCCCTGTCCCCTTGGTGGACTCTCTCACATCCTCAGGCCCTGGAAGACCCCTGACCCGTTCAGACTCTCTAGCAGAGCGTCTGGCTCAGCGTTACAATTCCCAGCCTCAGCCTCCTCTTCCTGGGGAAGAGTTGGATGATTCTGCACTTTGGTGGTCAGCTTGGAGCACATGGTACCGAATGGGCACAGAGTGCACACGGCCTCCAAATGGCAGTGCTGATAAACTGGCATTTGTGCCAAGTCAGCCCTTTCTGACAGCATTGATCCAGATCTTCCCGGCTCTGTACCAGCACATAGCAGGTGGCTTTAGCATGGAGGATTTGCGGAAGCTGGGCGTTATTCTGCATGGAGCAGTGTCAGTACCCATCAGCTCAGACGCTTCACCGTTTATTCTGCCTTCCTACACGGAGGCAGTGCTCACCAGTCTGCAGGAGGCTGTTCTCACTGCACTCGATGTGTTACAGAAGGTGAGGAGTGCTTTATGCCGATATTGTGCCAGAACATTTAGACACGTCTTTTTTCTTAGCATTGCATTGACATAACTTGGTTATGTATGGGGGAGCTTAGTTAAACAGTAGTTTGGCATATTACAACTACTGAATGTTTGTATTTTATAATGTTGATTGAAATATTGTTGTAGTATATATATTAGCCTCTGTGTCGTGTGTTATTTCTGTACTAGGACAGTGTGGTATAATGTCAATATAATGTCTTAAATATTAGTAAGTTTCAGATGAAGAATACATGACCTGTAATCATTTTTCTATGGGAACTGTGTGTGTGTGTGTGTGTGTGTGAGAGAGAGAGAGAGAGAGAGAGAGAGAGAGAGAGAGTATGTATTAAGCTTTTAGTGATGACCAAATGGCCTCACTGTGTTAAAATTGTGTCCATTGACAATCATCTGGTCCTTAATTTTGACCACTAAACATTTCACTACAGGAACACAGTTGGTACAGAAGTGAGTGAGTGAGAGACAGAGAGAGAGAACATGTGTTATGCCTTTGGACCTTTGGAAAGGACCAAATGTCCATAAATTAATACAATAATGTCAACTGACACATTCATCTGATCCTCATTCTCTTGAAAACTTAAAGAGCTAAAATGTTGGCTCTAGCCTGACTTGCCCAAAGTTGGGTCTGGTGTAGGCATAGTCATTTTTGGCTAAAGTAATGTCTTTAGTTATTTCTATGGACAAAGATAGGACAACCTGTATAAGCATATGCCTGTACACATGCATACGTTTAAGTGTTATATTTTTCAGGCAATTTGTGTGGGCCCTGAGACCTTGCAGGTGATGTACCCTGCCATTTTTGAGCAGCTCCTGCAGTTTGTTGAGTTCTCCTGCAAGCCCCCACAATATGGCAAAATGGAAACCAAGCATGTGGCCAATGCTAAGTATAACCAGGTTAGTGTATTGTCCCCACACCATATGACTCTGTACTAATCTTGTACTGTACTCTGTACTAATCTTTCACAAAATAATTATTAATGCTTTTAATGGTGTAAATGTAAATCCACATCAGGAGTCTGTCCTGTAAAGATGCTTTGTGGTGCTGTATGGTAAATAATTTAAAATTGAACGAATATAAAAGGAACAAACCCATTTCTACAGTTTTGTTCAATATTTGTATTTTTCTGTTTGTTTTATGAATTGGCTTTTGAATGTGGATGACATTTTCTAACCAGGTTAATGGAACGGGTTACTGATTGGGACATTTTTATTTGTACTCACCTGAATGACTTTGAGACTTTAAAATCTCTCGTCAGGATATCATCTATGTCAAGGATGCAGAGTTTCCTTGTCATGTTCTCGGTCTCTGATTTTTATCCCATCGTCTTCTTCATTCTCTTCTCCATCCTTTTTTTTTTACAAAATAAAAATAAAAACTTTCTCTTGTTCTTTTAACACAGTCACTTATACTCTTGGCTTTTTCTTGGATTATTTTCTTAGCTTATGTACTTAACTCATGTACCCTTCTGTACAGGCTTTGGCTTTCACAATACTTTCATCATTTCACTCTGCAGTGTTTGCTCTGTCATTAATCTTTGCTGCCATGTGAAATGGTTAATATTTGACCAGTTTTCTCTCATTCTGTTTTTTTTTGTTTTTTGTTTTTTTATTCTTGTCATATGGATCCACTATAGATCCAACTGTTTGCACCGGTGAGTTTCTACCAGCCCTCTTTGTCCACTTTCAGTATAATGAAATTCAGTGGCACAACTTGTGACACAAGACTACTTCATCTTGTCTTTTTTGCCCCATTGCCATAGTTTACACTCATTCTTTATGTTCTTCCTTTACTTTACAAACATAGCTTGTGTGCAGTCTAAGCAACTCATAATATCTTAATGGGTTACTGTACAGCTCTGTCTTACTGTAGGGTGGTGTATTATATGATTTTGTTGTGTTTGTGTGTGTGTCTGTCTATATGCTTTGCTTTTATCAATGTCAGGCTTTTTTGTTGGATTTTGTTCTCGTCACAAGGACAAAATAAATTTATTTTTTTGTTGATCTATTCCCATACATTTCTCCATGTCTTTTATAGGCTGAGTGGGTTGCCTTAAACTATGTGCCGTTTGCCGAGAGATCTCTGGAGGTGGTAGTAGACCTGTATCATAAAACTGCTTGTCACAAAGCTGTTATCACTGAGAAAGTCTTAGAGAGCATCATTAAGGTAATTATGTTTATTTATGCACAAATTACCTCACAGTCGCTTGTTACTGTTCTGGTGTTCACAACCGTTTGGCCAGCTAAATGCAGAATTCTGTGTGTAATTGTTACTGTAGACCCTGAGGATGCCGTTAGGACTGAAGTACGCATGTCCTGCTGAAAGTACGTGGAAGCTTTCGGTCTCCTCTCTGCTCAAAGTTCTATCCATCGGCCTTCCAGTTGCCCGGCAACATGCCTCCTCAGGCAAATTTGACACCATGTGGCCCGAGCTGGCGAATGCCTTTGAGGACTTCCTCTTCACTAAAAGGTATATATGCAGCCACTGTGTGTAGATTGCACACAGCATGACATTTTCTTTTTTTAAACTAATGATGTGTCCTAATAAAATGAAACTGAATTTCTTACCAAGAAAAAAAATAATAATTGCGCTCGTGATTTAATAAAATCAAAACCTGGCAACATTTTTTTGTCTTTAGTACACCTCCGGATAATCTGTCCATTCAAGAGTTCCAGAAAAATGAAGCCATCGATGTTGAGGTAAGATTTAAAATTTTCGTTTAAAATCTGAATTAAAATTTTCATTTATTTGATTTTCATCAATAATTCTTTATTGTAGTTCTTTAAACATCAGACAAATACTTATGTATTCAATTTACATTTCATAAGAACACACCTAATATTTCATATCCATGTCATGTATTTTGCATTGTTCATTTTTTTTAAGGGAGATACACACACACACACACACACACACACACACACACACACACACACACACACATATATATATATATATATAATATATATATAATATATATATATATATGTGTGTGTATATGTATGTATGTATGTATGTATGTATGTATATATATATATAAAATGTGTGTGTGTGTATATATATATATACACACTACCGCTCAAAAGTTTGGGATCACTTTCATATTTCAGCTTGATTTCAGCTATAGAGGAAGACTCCCATCAGCCAATCCATCTTGTGGGGGATGCTCCAGGAAGCATGTTTGTTTTTTTTTTTTGATGAAGGCAAAGTTTGAAGAAAACATTCATCATTTCTATGAAAATCATTATTTCTAACTCTGAGTGTCAGCATGTCCTGTTCTTTTGCTATATTTTATTCAGAGTGATCTCAAACTTTTGAGCGATAGTGTGTATATATATATATATATATATATATATACACATATACATATATATACATATATACATATATACACACACACACACAGCTGAGTGGTTTAGTAGCATTCTGGTTTCATTGATTGCGGTGTGGGTTTTTTTGTGTGTGGTGTTTTGTCCACAAGGTGGTGCAGCTGATCAGTACAGAGATTTTGCCATATGCCAATTTCCTCCCCAAAGAGTTTGTAGGTCAGGTCATGACCATGCTCAACAGAGGGTCCATCCATTCTCAGCCCTCTTCCTTTACAGGTAGAGGATAAATTAGACACAGTGTTTGGAATATATTTATCTCTGCATATATACATATTCTGTCGGTATGTGAGCTGTAGCAAACAATAATAATAATCAAGCCATTTTCAGTGGCTTTTTATTATAGTATTATTATACCAACAGAGTTAGTAGCCTGTCTAATTGGTCTCTGTCTATGCTGCTATTGTTTAATATTGTCATATCATTATGTTTAATGCTATATACAGTGCGGTAAACTCCGCTTGTTCTGTGGTGGTTATAGAAGCAGA